>NW_017673991.1:86511-112936 GCF_001879085.1 Nicotiana attenuata
AAATGGTGCGGTTTCAGTTGGGCTTTATAGCTAGATTCGAATGAGACGGGTATTTGGGTGTTGCATGATTTGTCGCACATTGGATATGTTCCTTCGGACTGGTGTGGCATTGCGTCATTTGCTTCTCCATGGTTATGGTGATTCACTTTTGGGTGCTAGGCATCAAATTGGCTTGGTTGTAGATTTCGAGCGTACTGATTTGAGGTGTTTCATGTGGAGCAGTGTTTGGATAGGATCGCGCATTGCAGCGAAGCTATGTGGAGATATGATCATTCGGGCTAGATTCATGTGTTCTGTTTCTACGAGGTGCGACGGGCTCGCATCATTTGGTGTGGTGGTACTGGTGAGAACTCTCTCATTTGAGTCATTTTCATGATTTGAGTACGTTCAGATTGTTGCTTATTAGTGCGCGGATTGCACTAGTTGTGGCTTTAGGTTGTATTGGTGTGTCATGTCACCATAGTAGTTGTGTTGGAATTAGATAAGATTGTTGGGATATAGAATGAATACAAACGGATTTGATTTCAGCATGTTGGGAGGATAATATTGAGGTTCAACTCAAAAATTTGCTATGGTTTTTGCCAAAGGAGAAGTGGCTTCATGAATGGTTGATCTGAAAAAAAAACGATTAAGGCTTATTGCGTGTTTTATTTATTATTGGCAGTATATGAAAGCGTTGAACTGAGACTATAGTTGATAAGAGGTTTCCTATCGATATTCGGTTGTTGTGTGCAACTGTTGTAATTAGAAGTTATCGCTGCGTGCGTTTGAGTTATGCGGTATATCATGTAATTACACCTGAGACTGCAAGTATGGGTGATTAAGACTTGTTCGGGCTTATTCAGAGTATAAATGTGAGATTTTAATCTTTTAGATGATTTCAGAAGTGGAAATGTGGTTCGAAGGTTTATGGGCTAGGTTGGATTGCGAAATTTCAGTTACATTGTGTTGTCGGACCTATATGAGATAGGGTGACGTGGGATCACCCCGGGTGTATGCGTGATAAGGTTATTCAGCGATTGGTTTGCTTTTGGAACAACTCTGGGCATGATCGAGGACGAACGTATATTTAAGTGGGGGATGATGTAACGACCCGACCGGTCGTTTAGAGCTTTTGCACTTTGATTGCTAGTTCTCGGGCATGACTTGCCCCGTGTAATGTATTATGACTGATGTAGATCATTGGTTTTGGTTTTCGGGGAAATTGGAATGAATTTGAAAGAACAGTCTCAGTTGAAAGCTTTGAATTTGAGAGGTTTGACCAAGAGTTGACTTATTGGTATATGAGCTCAGATTGGAATTTTTATGATTTGGTTAGCTCCGTTAGGTGATTTGGGACTTAGGAGCGCGATCGGAATGTATTTTGGAAGTTCGTGGAAGGATTTGGCTTGAATTAGCGAACTTGATATTTCGGCGATTTCGGGTTGATAGGCGATATTTTGATATAGGGGTCGGAATGCAATTCCGGAAGTTGCAGTAGCTTCGTTATGTCATTTGGGATGTGTGTATAAAATTTCAGGTCATTCGGACGAGGTTTGATAGACTTTTTGATCGAATTCGGAATTTGGATGTTTTGGACTTCTTAGGCTTGAATCTGAGCGTGATTCGGTGTTTAGATATTTTTTTGAGCATTCCGAAGGTTGGAACAAGTTTTAATGATGTTATGGGGGTGTGTTGGCATGTTTGGTTAGGGTCCTATGTGGCTCGGATAAGTTTTGGAAGAGTTTTTGGAAGATTTTTGTGGTTTTGAGCATAAGCATGAAATGATCCAAAGGTCCATATTTAGTTCTAGAGATGGAAATTTGATTTCGAGACTTCCGGAATTTTGATAATGAATTATAGGACTGATCTGGAAAGTTTGGTCTAATTTCATCAAGTCGCGATTGAGTTTTTGACGCGAAACATGAGTTAATTGTTTAACGAGCGAAATGGATATCGCACCGAGCAAACGAGCTCCGAATTAAGTGTCGATTGAAGGACTATGTTCGTATCATTATTTGTGATTCATAGGAACAAGAATCATCGAATTCCGAGTTTATATGATGGAGTTAGAGCCTTTTTAGTGAAAATAAATATTGCTGGTGCAGCAGGTTCTGTTGTGCACCTTTAGCGACCAGATTTGGCACTCTTAGCGACGGGAATGGGTCTTTTAGCGACCAGAATCGGGTTATTAATGCTGTTATGGTTTTTTAGCTCATTTTCACGTTTTTCTTGTGAAAGAACACGGCTTGGGGCGATTTTTTTGCAAGAAATCATGGGAAATCTTGAGGTAAGTCACTTGTTATCATTTCTACTACATAATATTGAATTATCATCGAATAATCCGACTAGATTACATGTTTTTGAGGTGTTAATTGGGAATTTGGGCCTAGGGATTTGAAAATAAGATTTGATGATTTGGAGGCCGAATTGTTGTCGGATTTTGGTAAAATTTGTATGGTTGGACTCGTGGTTGAATGGGTTGTCGGATTTTGTGAGTTTCGTCGAATTCCGAAGCGTGGGCCCGGGGGCCGGGTTTGAGCAATTTCGGGATTTTGATGTTAAATTGGATATTTTCGAGTGGGCTTCGCTCCCTTAGCATATTTTAATGATTATGTACTGATTGTGGCTAGATTTGGAGCATCCGGAGGGCGATTCGTGCGGGCGAGGCATCGCGGGCTAGAGTTTGGACCGGACCGAGGTGAGTAATGATTGTAAATATATTCGTGAGGGTTTGAAACCCCGGATTGCACATTGTAGTGCTATTGAGGTGACTTGCACGCCGGATAGCGAGCGTGGGGTAGAGCACCGTTGGGGATTGTGACTTGGTCCGTCCCGATTGATAAAATTACCGCGTATTTGACTGAAACTTATTTGTTATCATTATGACTTGGGCTGATTGCTATATTTGGGATTCGTGCCAATTATTTGAACCCTTCGGGGATTTTTATCACTATTTCCTCACTGTTTTGAATTATTACTTGAACTCAGTCCTATTGATATCTACTGTTTTACAAACTCAGCCACTTTTACTCGGTTTTGAGACTTAAACGATATTTTAAATGATGTTTTGGGCTGAGAACTGCTGTTTTACTAAGGCCTGAGGGGCTTGTGATGATTTTCGGACTGAGTGAGGCCGAGGGCCATATGTGAGGATATACTGAGTGACATGAGGCCGAGGGCCTGAGATATTTTTATACGCCATGAGGTGGCTTGTGTGATGTGAGGCCGAGTGCCGAGTGATGTGAGGCCGAGTGCCGAGAGATGATGCCACGAGGTGGCTTGATATAGCGCTTGGGCCGTAAGGGGCCCCTCCGGAGTCTGCACACCCACAGTGAGCGCGGGTACCCATTGTTCTGAGAGTGAGCCCGAGGGGCTGATATTGTTCTCAGAGTGAGCCCGAGGGGCTGATACTATTCTGAGAGTGAGCCCGAGGGGCTGGTACTGTTCTGAGATATTGCCCGAGGGGCGAACCTTTATATGTTCATTTTTCATATTTACTTGTCATTTTACCGGTTAAACTATGGTATTTGTGCCCGAGGGGCGGATTTTCTGTGCTCATTGCACTAACTGCTTTGCATTCATTTGGATAACTGTTGAAAAATCGTTTCAAAAGAAGTTTGAATTGAGCTAAGATGTTTTAAGAGATTTCACAGCTTCATTGTTTTTCTTAAATGGTTTTATACTGCTTCTACATAGCATGTTGATATGCTTTACGTGATTTCTTACTGCTCAGTTGTTATTTACCTTTATTACTCACTGAGTTGGAGTACTCACTTTACTCCCTGCACCTTGTGTGCAGATGCAGGTATTTTTCTGAGCTTGGTAGCAGTTTTATTGGAGTTAGTAAGGTAGTCTCCTGGCGATCGCGGCTCTGCTTTCTTCCGTTGTATTCCTCCTTATATCTTCTTATGATTTTTCCGACCGTTTCGTTTTTGTGGTGTCTAGACAGTTGTAGTAGATGCTCATGACTAGTGACAACCCGATGTCGGGCTGTGTTTGGGTTGTACTTCCGCATTGTTATGATATTATCTGCTGTTTAAAATTATTAAATTATGTTTTAGCATGTGTTATTGCTGTTTAACTGTATAACTTCGAATTGGAGATTTGTCGGCTGGCCTTGTCTTCACGAGAGGCGCCATCATGACCGGGTATGGGTTTGGGGTCGTGACAGCCTAAGTCCTCCCGCAATCGCATAGAGTAAAATTTCTACTGCACTGACCCGACTTTGGAAGCTTATATCTCACAATCTATAAGGGATTTGAAGATGATCCAAAAATGAAAGTTGTAGCTCTTGATGTGTAGTTTTCAGAAAGTTCAACCAATTGTAGTTCTGAGTTTTGTACAAAACGTTATTACCATTATACTAGAGGCTGTCCGGAAGAGTTGGTGAAGGCTGTTGGAAAAATTTGTTCTACGCGATCGCGGAGGAATGGCCGCGATCGCATATGGTAAAAGAAGGGCTGGAAAATTTTGTGCTTCGCTATCACATTAGTTTGTCCGCGATAGCATAGGGTAAATGCCTGGGCGGATTATAAAGTACTTTATTTCGAGGGGTTCGGCCATTTTTGCATTTTTGGAGCTATGGAGCTCGGATTGAGGCAATTTTTAAAGGGATTTTCAGAGGATTGATTGGGGTAAGTAGTGTTCACTCAAATTTGGTTAAATACCATGATTATGCCTTGATTATTATCATTTAAATTGAGAAATTAGAGTGGAAATTGGGGAAAAATGGAAGAAAAGTTTGAAAATTCTTTTGGGGATTTGAATAGGCATTTGATGTCGGATTTTGATGTTCTTGGTATGTACAAACTCGTGAGAGTGTAAGGATTCTATTGGTGTGATTTTATCGAATTCCGAGACGTGGGCCCGGGGGCCGGGTTTGGCCAATTTCGGGATTTTTGGTGTAAATTGGATATTTTCGAGTGGGCTTTGTTCCCTTAGCATATTTTGATGGTGTGAATCTGCTTTTGGCTAGATTTGGAGCATTCGGAGGCCGATTCGAGAGGCTAAGGCATCGCGGGCTAGAGTTTGGACCGATAGAGGTAAGTAATGATTGTAAATACTGTTCTAAGGGTATGAAATCCCGGATTTTACATCTTTGTGCTACTTTGAGGTGACGCACACGCTAGATGACGAGCGTGGGGTCGAGCACCGTTGGGGATTGTGACTTGGTCCATCCCGTACGACTACTAAGTCGCGTATTTTACTTGAAAACTATTCGATATTGTTATACTTTGGAAAATATTATTGTGTTTGGGGCTAAATGCCATGTCTAGGCCTTGTGCCGATTGTTTGGACCCTTAGGGACTTTTACTACTGTTTTACCTCACTGTTTTCGTTAATGTTTGCACTCAGTCATGCTATTTTCTTACTGTTTTTTATAACTCGGTTTTATTCACTCCTTTTGATTTCATAAATGATTTTGAGCCGAGTACTTGTTTTACTGTCAGCCCAAGAGGCTTGAGTGTAAAGCTGTATTGTGGTCCGGGCCCGGGCCTAAATGGGCCAAACGGGCCTGGGCTTAGGCGGGCCGGGCTGAGGCGGTCCCGGGCCAAATGGTCCCGGGCCTAACGGGCCAAATGAGTGGAACCGGCCCACTGTGATCCTAAGCCCACATGGTCCCAGGCTAAATGGGTCGGGCCCGCGGGCCTAAACGGGCTTTTTCGTTCCGGGCTATTTTTTTAAATTTTTTTACTATGGGAATTTCTTCTAAACTATATATGTATATACTAATATAAATTGCTCATATATAGCTATATAAATATATATAGTATATATAGTATGTATAGTATGTATATATAATTATATATTGCCTTATATAATATATAGCTTTTATATATATATATATATATATATATATATATATATATATATATATATATATCTAATACATATAGACTATATATGCTATATATAAGCTATATATATGTATTAGATATATATACCTTATATATAGCTTATATATAGCATATATAGTGTATATGTATTAGATATATATATATATATATATATATATATATATATATATATATATATATATAATACATATAAACTATATGTATTAAATATATTATAGAATTGTAAGTTAAATCTTCTAAAGAGTCAAATTTAAACACAAAAAAAATTGCAAAGAGATATTCAAGGCAATGTCTTACAATTTTTATTATTTCGACATTAACAAAAATGACAATATCTTTCTTAATCTTCCTCCCCCCAATGGAATGAGCACAACAAGGTGCTAATACCACCATTAAAAGGAAAAAAAACTAAAGAAGATGTGCCAAAGTACAAGTTACATATTAGTCTACATAGTATCTCTAACAAATTTCATAAATCCTTCAAGGTTCGGAGGAATTTCCGTTGGTGGTGGCGGAAAAGAAGCTTATTCATCACCGCTTCCGGGTGAAGCAGCATCCTCTGCAAGTTCCGCTATCATTTCTTCATAAGCTTCGTCTATCTTCGGTTGTGATTCAGCAAGTCCAAAATTTCTTCTTTCCGAATGGATCCAATCTCTGAAGAGTACTGATTTTTCCAAGCTCTCCCTCATAGACGCTCTATGATCACCTATTTGAAGTCTCGCTTGACTGAAAGCGCTCTCTGATGCCATTGTTGAAGCTTTAACACATAAAATATCTCGAGCCATCCTTGCAAGAACCGGAAAGTGTTTTTCTTTGGCCTTCCACCATTCCAAAAGATCAAAGGTGCCATCTGCGACAAATAAACTTGAAGCTCATTTAGATGTGAAGTATCATCAATATTATCACCTTGAGAACCCCTGAAATCCGTCCAAGAACTAAGTGCTTTTAGGCCCGCATTTCTTTTAGATGATTGCGAACTAGACGAAGTAGGAGTTGGAACATGTGGTCTAGCATGATCTAAGGCTTATTGATAAGCATTATAAATTGTTTAAGCATTTATTTTAATTGAGGCTTTTGCATCTGCAAGTGTAGCTAATTCCTCATCTGAAAGATCTAAAGCCCTATAAATATTTGAGTACCAAAAGTGAGGACCTCCTAATTTCATGGTAGGATTTAACATGGCAGCAACACCATAAATAGGGGGGATAGGGAAAAAATATTTTTTAAACTTTTCTTTCATTTTATTTATAGCAAGTTGATAAATTACCCCACCCTCTGAAAATTGAACAAACAAATCACATAGTGCTGCAATATAAACTAAATAGTTTGAAATAGTAGGATAATATTGCCCAGAAAATGCATTTGTAGCAATATGAAATTGTTCTAAAAAATCTATAAGAATTTTAACATTCGTCCAATCTTGATTTGTAAGGATTTCATCATCATCCTCACCACCAACACGAGCATTAAACGTTGCATTTATTGGGTTTCTATATTCATATGCAACAACTAAACTTTTGTACATGTAATTCCATCTAGTCGGACAAGGTTTAGGAACCTTTCTTTCTCTAAGGCCAAATTCATCACATTTTTAAAATATTCTCTAAGTCTACTTCTACGGTTTGAATAAAAAAACCAATTAAGAGCCATTTTAACCTTTTCAATTTCCAAATTTAAAATTTTCATACCATCACCGACGATTAAATGGTAAATATGACAAATACATCTAACATGGAAATAATTACTAAATGCAGGATTTAGTGTAGTTGTAAGTAAGCCTATAACATTAGTGTTACTAGAAGCATTATCCATAAAAATTGATATTATTTTATCTCTAATGCAAAAATATCTATAAATATCTGCAACTGTGTTAGCAATAAAGTTATCTGTGTGAAGTGAATTAATTATTCTATATGCAATAATACGTTTTTGCATTTTCCATTCTTCATCAATCCAATGAGTGGAAACAGTTAGATAATCACAGTCATTACCGCTTCTACCAATATCAGTAGTGCCACGACCCAGATCCACTACGGGTCGTGATGGCGCCGGACACCGCTGTCAAGCAAGCCAACTAAATCACCAATTAAATTCTCTTTTATAACTTTGAAAACCTAGGAGTTTTACTTCCATTTTTCATATGTAAAACAATCTCTGTTTAAATTCAAATGAAGAAATTAACTATTAATACACATCTTCAAAGAAAACCATCCCAGAACCCGGTGTCACAAGTGCATGAGCAACTACTGATAAGGAAAATAAAATACAAATGTCTGTCCGAAATACAGTGGACAGAGAATCAATAAATAAAGTACTGGAAGGGGACTACTCTAGCTGCGGGTCGTCTCGAACAATGCGGCTCACCAAGTCCCCAAATCATCCGTGCTGCTACCTAAAGTAACATATACCTGTGCAACAAAAATGCACAGAAGTGTAGTATGAGTACGTAATCAACGTGTACTCAGTGAGTATCCCGCCTAACCTCGGAGAGGTAGAGACGAGATGGTCAACCTGGACACTCACTAGCGGTCCAATAATAATATATTAAATGTGTGGGGAAATCATGGATTCATATAGCATGTTCTAATTCACAAAGCTGTAAAACAGGTAAACACTTTTTAACAATTTACAAAGGACTTTCAAGATTTTACTTTTCTTCATTTAATCAGTTCATCTTAAGCCATGAAAGGCAGTGTCATCATTTAAGATTCCTCATGCATCAATATATAAAAGATACCATGCGCAAATCATAACGAGGCGACGGCCCGATCCAACAGAAAGTAAATGTGCACTTGCCGAGGGTCGACGGCGCGCCTATAGATGCATCTATTAATCTGCCGAGGCGTTCGGCCCGTTCCAAAATAAACACACACAGATAGACAGTCCGTCAATAAGTCAACATGGAGAAATTACCCAAGAAAGGCCAACTTTTTTTAAATACTCTGAGGAAGCGAAGCTTAAGTCTTTTTAGAAATCCATTTATAAATTTAATGTGATTTAAGCAATCCAAACCCTCAAAGGGTTCACAATTAATCCAAATATAACATGCTCAATCAATCAAGTAAGAACTTATCAGGGAGTGTTTATCGATATATATATAAATTCCTCTTTTAACAAAATTTTACAAGTAAGGTTAAATCTCTTTGGGAATTCATTTACAATTTCCATGTGACACAAGCAATTTGAGCTATCCAAGAATTTACAATTAATTCAAGTATTCATGCTTTTGGGTCCTAGCTAACCGGACAATAGCAAATAGTAGCTACGCACGGACTCTCGTCACCTCGTGCGTACGTAGCCCCCGCAAATATGAGCACATAACCAATTTAACTCACCTATGGGGTAAATTCCCCCTCACAAGATTAGAAAGGAGACTCACCTCGCTCCGAAGACTCATAACCGGCATTCTACATTCTTCCGAAGGCTTGAACCAACGCACATTGCTCCAAAACTAGCCAATTAACGACAAACTAATGAGAATACTCTCAATTACTTGTTAACAATGCAAATTATACCAATTCCCAACTCTGCTTAGAGAAACGACCAAAATGCCCTCGGGCCTACGTGCCCGGAATCCAAAATTTCTCGAAGACAAAGGTTACCCATGACCTTAGGAACTCAAATATATGATTTTCTCTTAATTCCATACTCAAAATCGTAGCTAAATTCCAAGAATATGATTTTCTAGGTTTTCCACCAAAACCCCACTTTTTATACTAATTTTCACGCCTAAATCCATGTATAAACCTTGTATTTAACTCAAAGCTAGCATAAATTACTTACCTCATGACAAGTGACGAAAATGGCATCTCCAAGCTGCTCCCCATCGACTCCAATGGAAGAAAAATGGGGTTGAAATGAACTCAACCCCGAACTTAAAACATCTCACTGCCCCAGCTGCTTCCGCTTCTGCAGGAAAAGTTCCGCTTCTGCGGATGTCGCTTCTGCGACTTCTCGCCGCTTCTGCGGCTTTGGGCAAAAGAAAGCTGGCCGCTTCTGAGGTCTGGGGGCCGCTTAAGTGGAACCGCTTCTGCGGTCCCTGGGCCGCTTCTGCGGTTTCCTTGGACCTGGCCCCCTTCCGCTTCTGCGAGCTTTTGACCGCATCTGCGGTCCCGCTTCTGCGGTCCAAGAACCGCAGATGCGGTTATGACAGAAGCAGCAAATCTGAAGCCTTCCCAAATTCCATTTTTGATCCGTTAACCACCCGGAATCCACCCGAGGCCCCCGGGACCCCAACCAATCATACCAATCAATCCCAAAACACATTACGGACTTGCTCGAGGCCTCAAATCACATCAAACAACGCTAAAATCATGAATCAACCGCCAATCCAAGCTTTATGAACTTTAGAACTTCCAACTTCTACTTTCGATGCTTAAACCTGTCAAATCACGTCCGATTGACATCAAATTTTGCACGCAAGTCATATTTGACATTACGGACCTACTGCAACTTCCGGAATCGGATTCCGACCCTGATATCAAAAAGTCAACCTCCGGTCAAACTTCTCAAAAGCCTTCAAATTTCTATCTTTAGCCAAATGGCTCCAAAATGACCTACGAACCTCCGAATTCACTTCCGATCGCGCTTCCAACTCCAGAATCACCATACGGAGCTATACGCAGTCTCGGAATCCCAAACGGACATTGATAACATTGAAATGCACTTCAAACCAAACTTATGAAATTTCTTCTAAAATGCTAACTTCCACAATAGGCGTCAAAAGGCTCTCGGGTTATCTAAAACCCGAATCGGGCATACGCCCAAGTCTGAAATCATCATACGAACCTGTTGGAACCTTCGGATCCTGATTCCGAGGTCGTTTACTCAAAAATCCAATCCTAGTTCATTCTTTCAACTACAAGCTTCCCAAATGTCAATTCTCTTTCTAAATCAACTCTGAACTTCCCGGAACTTAATTCCGACCACACATACAAGTCATAATACTCGAAATGAAGTTTTTCATGGCCTCCGACTACTGAACGGAGTGCTAGGACTCAAAACGACCGGTCGGGTCGTTACAAGTAGTAATAGCAATGCAACAATCTGTATGAGTAAATAAATAGCGCAAATATTGTTCATATTCATGTTTATATTTATAAATATCGCTCTTTACGGTTGCGCGAGGCCATCCTTTATAAGTAGGATTAAAAACTCTTCTAATATAATGCACAAAATGAGGGTTAGAAGGAAAACTATAGGGTAAGTACATAACAGTAACCATTTTTGTCAATTCTTCACGATCTTTATTTGGATCATATAAAATGCCACCGGTAATAGTGTTAATTTCCGGTTGAACTAGATTTGAACCTGTACTAGGGTTAACCGTAGTATCTACACTTGTCCCCTCTTGCACAGCTTTCATTTGTAAATATCTAGCTTTATCTCTAGGGTGTTTCAATATGTGTCTAGTCAAACTACCCGTACCGCTACGGTCTCCAGTAAATTTATGAACCAACAAAGACCCACAAGTTTTACACTTAGCCTTATTTTGTTCTCTTAGTTGAGTAAAAAAATGCCATACAAGAGATGTTTCGGGCCGTTTAGAAGGTTTTCTATTAAAATTAGGGGTTACTACAGGAGGCTCAGGCGGGGCATCGGTTGGGTTATTAACAGGACTAGTAGGTGTATCATCTAAATCTGGTGGCGTTTCATCTAAATCATCATTTTCCTCATCATTTTCAAAGATCGTTTGATTAGGATAAAGAGCATTCATAACTTCTTCATTTAATTGTTGTCCTGGTGCAACATCATGGCAAAATTGACTATCGGAAAATTGAAAACAAGGGTTATCACTATCAAGAATAACAGGTGGAGGAGGACGGGTAATAGGTCTAGGTCGGGGAGCCGGGGGAAGAGTAGTAGCTTGGCGACTAGATTCACCAATTTTAGATTTTTCCTTACCACCAAACATTTTTTTCAAAGAAAAGGCCATATTAATTATAATTATACAAACTAAAACAAACAAAACTATAATATTAAAACTTAAGAGTTGGAACGAGTTTACCGAATTGACGAACAATTTCTTGAAAATTGAATATCGTTGAAGACTTGAAGACTTGAATACTTCAATTCACCAACTTCACAATTTTTCACGAAATTGCAATAACAATAGAAGAAAATTAGAGAGAGATTGATGAATTGTGAGTAAAAATAAAAGAATGAGGGGGTATTTTTAGTTGAGAATAGGGAAAAGTATAATTATAAAAAGTTTGGGGTTAAAATAAAGTTTGGGGGCCAAATGGCTATTTTTTAAAGTTCCAAACGGCTGAAAATTAAAGTCCAACGGCTAGATTCTAAAAATCTGACCGTTGGCACTTTTTTTTTCAAATTATTTTTTTTAAAAAAAATAGCTGTTGGGGCCCGTTTGGCCCGGTTGAACCGGCCCAGGCCCGCCTGCCGGTCCCGGGCTAAACGGTCCCGGGCTCATGGGCTATTTGGTCAGGACCGGCCCGCTATGGGCTTTTGCACCACTAAGAGACCGGCCCGTTTGAACCAGCCCATTTGGCCCGTTTGGCACGCGGGCCCGGGCCGATCCTGGGCTAGGCCCGACCCACAGTACACCCTTACTTGAGTGTGATCTGACTGAGTGAGGTCGAGGGTCTGTGTTGTGAGGATACTATGGGATCGGGCTGCGAGCCGCAACATGTGGTACCGATTGTGATATATTAGAGGCCGAGGGCCAGATTTATTATGCCACGAGGTGGCTTGTGATTGACATGAGGCCGAGAGCCTGTTTGATTATGCCACGAGATGGCTTGATATTGCGCTTGGGCCGTAAGGGGCCCCTCCCGGAGTCTGTATACCCCCAGTGAGCGCGGGTACCCAGTGTGTGTGATGTGTTGTACCCGAGGGGCTGTTGTCGTTTCATATTGAAGCCCGAGGGGCTGTTCTTGATCCATGTTGCCCGAGGGGCGGTTCTTGATTCATGTTATGCCTGAGGGGCTGATTACGAGTGATTATGAGATAGCCCGAGGGGCTGGTTATGTGGATATTATGCCTAAGGGGCGGTTTATGGTACATGTTTTGCCCGAGGGGCTGTTTACGTTTCTATCATTTTTACTCATTGTTTTATCACTCGTTTGAAACTATTGAAAGTTGTTTTAAAAAGGAATTTTTACTGAAACTGAGCTTGATTTACGAAGTAAATGATTTCTGTACTGTTTTTTTAAAATGTACTGTATTTGCTGTAGCGTTATGACATGGCTTACGTGTTTTCTTACTGCTCATCTTTCATTTACTTTTATTACTTACTGAGTTGGCGTACTCACATTACTCCCTGCACCTTGTGTGCAGATTCAGGTATTTTTTGAACCCGGTAGTAGGTGTTGATTGCTCAGTGGCAGAGTCATTGGAGTTAGCAAGGTAGCTGCCTGACGTTCGCAGCACTGCTTTTCTCCCTCTTGTCTTCCTTAGACTGTATTTAGTAAATTTTTAGACTCTTAGTTGTATTCAGACCTTAGTAGATGCTCGTGACTTGTGACTCACCGATGTCGGGCTTGTCTATTTATTCTGCACTGTTCATTTAGACTTACATTATGAGTTATCTGATTAATTAAAGGCTTAAAAATGGTTGTTATTGATTAAAGCGTTAATTTGGGAGTTGTGTCGGCTGGCCTAGTTTCACGATAGGCGCCATCACGACCGGGTTGGTTTTAGGGTCGTGACAAGTTGGTATCAGAGCCTAGGTTACATAGGTCTCACGAGTCATGAGCAAGTTTAGTAGAGTCTCGCGGATCGGTACAGAGACGTCTGTATTTATCCTTGGAGGCTCCAGAACCTTTAAAAATTCCCACATTCTTGAACTCTTATCGTGCGACATTGATTCAGCTTTTAATATAACTCTTTGAACTCCTTCCACGCATTCATATGCGCACATGAGCGCTTGGTATCAGCTGTGCATCAACGGCTTGTGATTCCCTGGTCGAGGGGCGAGATGTGATCTGCGTGTGTTGATGTTGGGCCAGTCTGGAAGACTTGAGGCCGAGTTTTGCCTATAGCTTGAGCCCTGAGCTATTGATTGCGCGAGCGCGTGTCTCTGGATCTATATGTTCGATTGTGTCCCTATTAAGGGAAGTGATGACTGGATAGTTACGTGATGAGTGTGATGTGACTGCGAGATGTGTTCATATAAATTGAAGGAGACGAGAAGGGTCTGCTTTGGGGCAGCAAGAACTATTTGGTGTTTGATTTCCATCGTGATTTGATGTATGGCCCCGAGTTATGGGTGTGATGAAGGATCTTTTCATGTTCCCTAGTTGGGAAGTGAAGTAGATTTCACGTTGTGATATGAGTTCAGACTCAGGAAGATTAAATGACTGCGTAATGTTTTTAACGGTGGAAGGGTATAAAGAGATGTTAGTTTGAGGCGAAGTAGGTGGGTTATCTCCTGCGGAGTGTTCTGAAGTTTGTGTGATCCTTATGTTGTTGTTGGAAGATCTCCTTTACCAGTAAAATATATGTGATGCAATTTAAATTTGGGGTTGCTTAAGAGAGTGGGCCTGACTGTTCGAGGATGAACGCGAGATTTGTAGAAGATTTGAAGTACTAGATGGTCTGTGTTGCACGAGCTTATGAAGGATTTAGTTTAATCTCACCACGGTACTATGGCAGTAATAGAGTATATGCATTATTCGTTATTGTGTGTTTTGATCTATGGCTTTGAGCCAAGTGGGGGAGTCTGCTATTGATTAGTTGATTGCACAGTTATGTGTTATGTTGGTTCCAGTTTGAGGCGTACTGGTGAATTAGTTATGGCTTACGGAGGTTGAGACCGAGGATGGCTCGAGTAAAGGAAATTTCAATAAAGGTTATGTTATGCTTTATGGGTGTATGAGAATCACAGAATGACTTGATTTGTTATTGGTAAAGGATGTACGGTGCATAGAGCAGGAAGTTGCTTGGTTGCATTAAGGCGAGGTTACATTCTACGGTGTCGGAGTGCTATTGGAGCACAGGCCGTCCGGTCCGTTTGGTAGATCTAATTGCGGTTTGAGTAGAGTGGATGACTCTCGAGAATGGTTCTAATGGGTTCAAGATTTTACATGTAATAATTGGAGATTTTTAGGTTGTATATTTAGCTAGAAACTGAGGTTTACATTGGAGGGTGTCAAGACTCGTGGTATTTCTATATCATTATGGATTCTACACATCAGTATCTGGAAGGTGAAGGTAATGGCTTTAGATTCGCAGGAAGTCTCTTCAGGGAAAGTATTTCTAATATGGTGCTTTTGGGGATATGTGAGAGAGTAGTCAGCGGCTTATGAACCGTAGGACGGTGTGGCTTTATGCTTGGGTCTCGTGTGGCGAGTCCGGCTCGTAGATTGTGGTGTTATAGCGAGAAGAAGTATCAAGTTCAAGGTAAATCATAAGGAACTTGGATAGATGGGATAGCTTGGTAGTAGGCCGGGTCGGCATGGTAAGGATATGATTAGTTCTTTGGGTGCTTACGAGGTAATGGGTTTCTACAGGTGTTTCGCGGCAATGCTCTTCGATTGTGTTTTAATGACCTGTGTAGCTTGGTTGAGTTAGAAGGATTCAGCCCTGACAGTTTAGTTTTGTGCAAATGGAATTCGGAGAATTCTTGATGGTTTCTACTACGGTGAGAGAGGTATATTTCCTACTGGCGTGAGGAGCATGTGATGAATAGTGATTTTCTTCTAGATGGGATCAAATGGAAAGTTCTCGGCTAGTTGAGTACGTAGTCGCTTGTGGCTCGGAATTGATATGAAGTTCTCATGGTTATCCTAGGATGGTATGGTATATGTGGTATGTTTTTTTGGACTGATATTTGTATGTGTAAGGTCACGGGTTCAGTTCTGAAGGAAGGTCACAAATTCTTAGGTAGCATGGACAGTTTCAGATGACTAGAAAAATGAGATCACTGATTAGTGTGGCTTGATGAGGGTATACATTTTAGAAAGGGCGATGTGTTTGAGTTGAGTATACTTCATTAGTATTGCGGCTCTCTCTTGTTGGATCGACTGCTGATATTCGAGTTTGCTTGGTGGCACAGAAGAATTATAGGAGTACCTCTCGCGGAATGAACGGGTATTAGAGGTGTGTTGTATATTTGGACGCTGGAGTTGGGATCGGATATGGTGATTCGTGTGCTGTATGGATTTGGAGACTGGGAGTCCTCATAAACAAGTTAGGTCGTGGTTGTGGACCGCGTATATCGATCTTGTGTGGTTACAATTGGAGGTTTGGAGACCCGAGTGGATCCTTGTTGCTTAGTATGCTAGATTTTGGTGTGATATTGGGTATGGACTGGTTGTCTCCGTGTCGTGTTATTCTGGGCTGTTGCACTAGGACGACGATGTTGGCTATGCCGGGAATGACACAGATTGAGTGGCGAGGTTTGACGGATTATGTTCCCAGTAGGGTGGTTTCATTTTTGAAGACCCAGCGGATGGCTGGGAAGGATTGTCTTTCTTATTTGGCCTTCGTGATAGATGTCAGTGCAGAGACTCCTACCATTGATTCAGTTCCGGTGGTGAGGGATTTTTCGGATGTGTTTCCTGCTGCCGGGCATGTCGCCAGACAGGGTTGTTGATTTTGGTATTGATTTGGTGCCGGGCACCGTATCGTATGGCACCGGCGGAGTTAAAGGAGTTGGAGGAGCAGCTTCGGGAACTCCTTGATAAGGGGTTCATTGTTAGGCCAATAGGGATGTGTGTTCTACATCGAGTCGACTTTGTTGACTCCGAGTTGTATTGTTGAGGGATGTGTTGATTCGATTGTTATTGAGCTTATTAGTAATTTGGGGAGATCTATGAGTTACCTTTCCGTGTTGCGAGGCGTTAGAATTTGTTGGTTATAGACACATGTGGTGCGGTTTTATAGGGGTCTCTTAGTGGGATTCGAGCGGGAAGAGTATTGGGTATTGCTCGACGGATGGCGTATCGGTTGTGTCCTTTTGGGTGTGTGTAATGTTATGTCAATTGCTTCGCCGTGGTTATGATGATTTGCTTTGGTTCTAGACATCAAATTGCGCGTGGTTGTCGATTTTGAGCGTAGTGACTTGAGGTGTTTCATGTGAACCAGTGTTTGGATAGGACCGCGTTGTAGCGGAGTTATGTGGAGGTATGACCCTTCAGGTTAGGTTCGTGCGTTCTGGTTCTACGAGGTATGATGGGTTCTTAGCATTGTGTTGTGGTGGTACTGGTGAGCTTGCAGTACAGCTCTCTCATTTGAGTTAATTTCCATGATTTGAGGACATGTGGACTGTTGCCTATTGGTGCACGGGTTGGGCAGGTTGTTGCTTGAGATTGTATCGATGTGTCATGTCTCCAGAGTAGTTGTGTTGGATTAGATGAGATCGTTGGGATCTAGAATGAATACAAACGGATTCGGTTTCAGCGTGTTGGAAAGATAATATCGATATTCAGTTGTTCTGAGCAACTGCTGTGATTAGAAGTTATCGCTACGAGAGTTGAGCTATGTGGTATATCATGTAATTGCATATGAGGCTGCAGGTATGGTTTGTTACAGCTTGTTTGGACTTATTCAAAGTATAGATGTGAGATTCTGATCTTATAGATGATTTCAGAAGTGGAAATGTAGTTCTAAGGTTTATAGGCTAGGTTGGATTGTGAAATTTCAGTTACATTGTGTTATCGGAGCTATATGAGATAGGGTGACGTGGGATCACCCCGGGTATGTGCATGGAAGGGTTACACAGCGATTTGATGGTTTTCAGAACAACTCTGGGCACGTTCGAGGACGAACGTATGTTTAAGTGGGGGAGGATGTAACGACTTGGCCGGTCGTTTTGAGCTTTTGCATTTCGCTCGCCAGTTCTCGGGCATGACTAGCCCCGTGTGCTGTATTATGACTTATGTAAATCTTCGGTTTTGGTTTTTAGGATAATCGGAATAGATTTGGAAGAACAATTCTCAGTTTGAAGCTTTAAATTTGAAAGGTTTGACCAAGTTTGGACATTTTAGTATTCGATCTTGGATTTGGACTTTTATGATTTGGTTAGCTCTGTTAGGTGATTTTGGACTTGGGAGCGCATCCGGAATGTATTTTGGAGGTCCGTGTAGATTTAGGCTTGAATTGGTGAAATTGGAAATTTGGCATTTTTCGGTCGGCAGTGGAAATTTTGATATCGGGGTCGAAATGGAATTTCGAAAATTGAAGTAGGTCTGTTGTGTCATTAGTGATGCGTGTGCAAAATTTCAGGTCATTCAGATGAGGTTTGATAGATTTTTGATCGAATTCGGAATTCGGAAGTTTTGGAATTCTTAGGCTTGAATCCGAGGGTGATTCGATGTTTTGATGTTGTTTTAAGCGTTCCGAAGGTTGGAACAAGTTTGAATGATGTTATGGGATGTGTTGGCATATTTGGTTGAGGTCCCAAAGGTCTCGGGTGAGTTTCGGGGTAGTTTTGGACCATTTCTAGGCCATTTCTAGTTGCTGGTTTTTGGCTTCAGGGGTGTACAGTGCGTTAGCATAGATTTGGCCACGTTGGCATAGAGAAAATTTGGAAAAATGGAGCTGTGCTATGCGATTGCCTAAGTCCTCCCGCGATAGCATAGAGTAAAATTTCTGCAGCACTGACCCGACTTTGGGAACTTATATCTCACAATCTATAAGGAATTTGAAGATGATCCAAAAATAAAAGTTGTAGCCCTTGATGTGTAATTTTCAGAAAAATGAACCAATTGTAATTCTGAGTTTTGTACAAAACGTTATGACCATTATACTAGAGGCTGTCCGGAAGAGTTGGAGAAGGCTGTTGGAAAAATTTGTTCTATGCGATCGCGGAGGAATGGCCTCGATCGCATAGGGTAAAAGAAGGGCTGGAAAATTTTGTGCTTCGCTATCGCATTAGTTTGTTCGTGATAGCATAAGGTAAATGCCTAGGCAGATTATAAAGTACTTTATTTCGAGGGTTTCGGTCATTTTTGCATTTTTGGAGCTATGGAGCTCGAATTGAGGCAATTTTTGAAGGGATTTTCAGAGGATTGATTAGGGTAGGTGATGTTCACTCAAATTTGGTTAAATACCATGATTATGACTTGATTATTATCATTTAGATTGAGAAATTAGAGTGGAAATTGGGGAAAAATGGAAGAAAAGTTTGAAAATTCTTTTTGGGATCTGAATAGGCATTTGATGTCGTATTTTGATGTTCTTGGTATGTACGAACTCGTGAGAGTGTAAGAATTCTATTGGTGTGATTTTATCGGATTCTGAGATGTGGGCTCGGGGGCCGGGTTTGGCCAATTTAGGAATTTTTGGTGTATATTGGATATTTTCGAGTGGGCTTTGTTCCCTTAGCATATTTTGATGGTTTGAATCTGCTTTTGGCTAGATTTGGAGCATTCGGAGGCCGATTCGAGAGGTTAAGGCATCGCGGGCTAGAGTTTGGACCGAATGGAGGTAAGTAATGATTGTAAATACTTTTCTGAGGGTATAAAACACCAGATTTCACATCGTTGTGCTACTTTGAGGTGACGCACACGCTAGATGACGAGCGTGGGGTCGAGCACCGTTGGGGATTGTGACTTGGTCCATCCCGTACGAATACTAAGTCGCATATTTTACTTGAAAACTATTCGATATTGTAATACTTTGGAAAATATTATTGTGTTTGGGGCTAAATGCCGTGTGTGGGCCTTGCGCCGATTGTTTGGACCCTTAGGGGCTTTTACTACCGTTTTACCTCACTGTTTTGGTTAATGTTTGCACTCTGTCATGCTATTTTCTTACTGTTTTTCGTAACTCGGTTTCATTCACTCCTTTTGATTTCATAAATGATTTTGAGCCGAGTACTTATTTTAGTGTCAGCCCGAGGTGCTTGAGTGTGATCTGACTGAGTGAGGCCGAGGGCCTGTGTTGTTAGGATACTATGGGATCGGGCTGCGCGCCGCAGCATGTGGTACCGATTGTGATATATGAGAGGCCGAGGGCCAGATTTATTATGCCACGAGGTGGCTTGTAATTGATATGAGGCTGAGAGCCTGTTTGATTATGCCACGGGATGGCTTGATATTGCGCTTGGGCCGTAAGGGCCCCCTCCCGGAGTCTGTACACCCCCAGTGAGCGCGGGTACCCAGTGTGTGTGATGTGTTGTAGCCCGAGGGGCTGTTGGTTTTTCATATTGAAGCTCGAGGGGCTGTTCTTGATCCATGTTGCCCGAGGGGCGGTTCTCGATTCATGTTATGCCCGAGGGACTGATTACGAGTGATTGTGAGATAGCCCGAGGGGCTGGTTCTGTGGATATTATGCCCGAGGGGCGGTTTATGGTACATGTTTTGCCCGAGGGGATGTTTACGTTTCTATCATTTTTACTCATTGTTTTATCACTCGTTTAAAACTATTGAAAGTTGTTTTAAAAAGGAATTTTTACTGAAACTGAGCTTGATTTACAAAGTAAATGATTTATGTACTATTTTTTTTTTCAAATGTACTGTATTTGCTGTAGCGTTATGATGTGGCTTACGTGTTTTCTTACTGCTCATCTTTCATTTACTTTTATTACTTACTGAGTTGGCGTACTCACATTACTCCCTGCACCTTGTGTGCAGATTCAGGTATTTCTGAACACGGTAGTGGGTGTTGATTGCTCAGTGGTAGAGTCATTGGAGTTAGCAAGGTAGCTGCCCGACGTTCGCAGCACTGCTTTTCTCCCTCTTGTCTTCCTTAGACTGTATTTAGTAAATTTTTAGACTCTTAGTTGTATTCAGACCTTAGTAGATGCTCGTGACTTGTGACACCCCGATGTCGGGCTTGTGTATTTATTCTGCACTGTTTATTTAGATTTACATTATGAGTTATTTGATTAATTAAAGGCTTAAAAATTATTGTAATTGATTAAAGCGTTAATTCAGGAGTTGTGTCGGCTGGCCTAGCTTCACGATAGGTGCATCACGATGGGGACGATTTTAGGGTCGTGACACATAACCACATCTGCGGTTGAGAGGCCGCAAGTGCGACTCCCCCAGATGCGGAATCAAGCCGCAGAAGCGGCCAAGGGGAAGAAGAGTTGAAACTGTAGAAGCGGAAGATGTACCGCACCTGCGGGATCGCAGATGCAAATTCTGGGTCGCAGGTGCGGCGAACATGATTTAAGTGGAAATCGCAGAAGCGGTTCCCTTGATCGTAGAAGCGGTCTCGCAGATGCGGAAATTTGACCGCAGATGCGGTAATCGCTGGGCAGAAATATAAAATTTCGAGGGTTGAGTTCATAACTTGGAAAAAATCAATT
The DNA here is from genome assembly GCF_001879085.1 of Nicotiana attenuata. Taxonomy (NCBI): domain Eukaryota; kingdom Viridiplantae; phylum Streptophyta; class Magnoliopsida; order Solanales; family Solanaceae; genus Nicotiana; species Nicotiana attenuata. The sequence continues at coordinate 107,569 of NW_017673991.1, forward strand.
TGGAGCTCGGAGTAGGGCGATTCTATGGGGTTTTTGAAGAGAACGTCATTGGGTACCAATTCCTTATCCCTTTCTAGTTGTATTCCATTAATCTATTGTTAGTTTTATCGTTTAATTTTGGATTTGGGATGAAAAATCGGGGAAAAATTTAGAGAAAGTTCCTAGGCCTAAATTCCGAGTTTTGATTGGGAATTTGAAAATGGATTTGGATAATTTTGGTATGGTTAGACTCGTGAGAGTATGAGGATTCTAAAAATGTAAATTTTACCAGATTCCGAGATGTGGGCCCGGAGGGCATTTTGGTCGTTTTTCCTAATTTCGCGTTCTAGCTTAGAATTTATTTGTAGAATCAGTTACATGAAGTGTTATTTACATTATGCAATTGAATTGAATAGATTAGGGCCATTTGGAGTCGAGTACTCGTCGCAAGAGCGTGGTTTCGGCTGATTTTGAGTCGGTTCGAGGTAAGTGGCTTCCCTAACCTTTTGTGGGGGAAACTCCCCTAAGGATGTGGTATTGTTGATATTTGAAGTGCCTTGTACGTGTGGTGACGAGTGCGTACTTGTGCTAATTGTTGAAAATCCTATTTTTCGTTAAGTAACTCTAATTGTGTTTCCTTTCCTGCTTATATTATTGCAATTTAAGCCTGCTGTTAGCTTAAGGAAGCATGTCTAATTGCCTTAATTGCTTTATTTGCTCAATATACCTTATTTGGATTACGTGTGGCATGCTAGGTTAGATATACCTGTTTTTACCTTGGTATGAAATTTTAACTAGAATTGAGTATTCTTCGTGTTGCTGTTGTGTGTTTACTTTGGGACTACGGGACGGTATCCCTAGAGATCCTCCTGCTTGTTTACTTTGGGACTACGGATTTGTATTCTGGGAGCTCCCATGCACCTATATTGATTTGGACTGTAGTGCGGGATACCGAGAAATCCCCAGCACGTATATTGAGGATACTAAGAGATCCTGGGATACCGAGAGATCCCCAGCATATATATATTTTGAGGATACTAAGAGATCCTCAGGATACTGAGAGATCCCCAGTACACATATTGAGGATACTAAGAGATCCTCGGAATACTGAGAGATCCCCGGTTGTTATCTCTGTGTTGAGCGGTATTCCTTTTGTAATTATTTTGTCTCTGTTATAGTTGTTGCTATTCTTATTATCCTGTGATACTTCTTACTGTTAGCATTTAATTATATTGTCGTATTCTATACTGTTTTTCCTCGTCACTACCCGACCAAGGTTAGGCTTGGCACTTACTAAGTACCGCTGTGGTGTACTCATGCCCTTCCTGCGCATGTTTTTCATGTGCAGATCCAGGTACTTCCACTCAGTCTTATCACGCTTAAGGTGAGGCGCTTTGTTGAGACTCCGAGGTATATCTGCCACGTCCGCAGACCGAAGAGTCCATTTCTATTCTCAGTACAAGTATAGCCTTTTCTGTATTTCCCTTGTTGGTAGACATTTCTGCGGGTAGAGCTTATTACGTAATCTTTTTGCTTGTGATTCATGGGGTTCCAAATTTTGGGAGTCTTAGATCGAGATTTTTGTACAGTTATATGCCAGGCGGCATCTTAAACACTGTTTAACTTTGTTATCTCTATTTTTAATTACTTTCTTTCCGCAAATTGTTTCTTTTCCGCATTTGTTAGGCTTACCTAGTCGTAGAGACTAGGTGCCATCACGATAGTTCATGAAGGGCGAACTGGGATCGTGACTATGAGCTCCTCGATAAAGGGAGTACCTAATATAACTGGACTAGTAAGGTCTTTTACTAATAGGAAAGAACTTGAGGCTGACAATGGAGAATTTTCTAGGGAGGTTCTGACTTCAACATTGGAGAGTTTGAAGCTAATTCGTAGTTTCCCGCCGTTTGCAGCCCTAAGACGTTCTTTGGTTTTCTCAAAGAATTTGGTTGGAACGAGCCCTTCTTGTATGCAATTCAGATCTGCTCCTGTATCAAATAAGGCAATGATATCCAAGGTAAAGGACTTATTGACAATTAAGATGACTCTCATATGCCATTTTCTTATGGAAATTCTGGAGAGGTGGTTGTAACAAAACTTCTTGTTCAACTGGTTTAGCTTCAGTTGGTTTGCGCTCTTCAGGTTTGGTAGAGAGCTTTTGGAGAACAAGACGGTATAATTCTTGTCTAGCCTTAATTTCTCGAATTTCATCCTTAAGGAATGCTATCTCTGTTTTGAGATCTTGGATAGTTACTACCTTAGGCTTTTGGGAAGGGAATCTACTGAGGATATCAGTAATATTGTAAGTATTGGCAACTTGAGGATAATTGGTAAAGAATTGAAGGAAGATGTAGAAGGCTTATCTATTGTTCGTTTGAATTGCTCGAGATAATACTTCTTTTGCTCAGAGTCTTGGAGATTACTTATTATTTCAAGAAGAAGATCTTGTTCTTTGGAGAGAACACTAATCGTAGGTTCTTCTTGACTAGACTGGGAAGAAGATTATTTTGTGTCATCATCTTCGAGTTGGTTAAATTGTTGTTCAAGTTCATCATTAGCAACATCAGAAGTATTACTATCTTCTAATAAAAGTTGTTCGATCTGGTTAAGAACAGACTCATCTAAATCAAGATTTCTAACTTTGTTAGACAACTTGCAGTATTTGGCTCTATAAAATCTTCTTAAACCCGAATTTCTATAGAAAATATAGGCGAAAATACAATTATCTACCATTTTGGTTTAGTCAGCCAAGATGCAGCACTAGACCACTGTCCAGGTGAAGAAGACTGAGACACCATCAATCTACTTCTCCTGCTCTTAGAGATTCTAGATTTTTTAGACTTCAATTTCCTTCCTAGAAATGGTAGAAACAGCCTTTGTAAGTGGTCCAATTTTACTTTGTTTAACTTTTCCCTAAACTTTACGGTGTAATCTTAGAGATAAAAAATTTCTTAGATTCCTTTAACCCTTAATGTTAAAAACAGCTAATTATAAAACCTAACTTGATCTTACAGTAGCAATTATTTATAGAATATCAGTACAAAGCTTCATTGAGTTTTTGACTTTAACACTGGAGCCATGAAATACCTTTTCATAAAGGAGAAACTGTTCTTTTCAAATAGATCTCAGCATCATTCACTCTGTCAATACAATTAAACCATTCTGGAGCCAAGTTTCTCTACCACAAAACTGGTTACTTTACGAATGGCAGCCAAGCTAAAAAACCAAAAATACTACGGTCCTCCGTCCAACCAATATTCTAGCTGATTCTGTGCCATTTTCGCTTCCAGATCCCTTAAAAAAGCTCTCTGTCTCATCCTCTCGGCACAGTCTGAGATTCCAGGCCTGGAGGAATTCAAGTTCATCTTTCTTTTTCTTCTAGATCGAAACTGTTAATTTTCAACTTGTCTAGGATCCCACAACCAAATATTCTGTAGAAACAGCCCTCTCAACAGAAGTTAAATTATCGAAACAACCTCAATCTCCCCGTATTCAGCTTTACCCGGTGCTAAATTAGGTGTGTTTTGAAAGAAAGTATTTCAAAATCTGATAAAGAAAAACTTTCGAACAAATTTTTTATTCACCAGAAAATATTTTCAAAAGAACTTGGTTTTTATTGAGGAATTTTCGCAAGGGACAATAGAAAAATCTCCAGTATTTTATCTGACGAGCCTCTTTAAATGTTCTATAAACAGGAAAAATCAATTCTTTTTAATGGTTTGAGGCTTATGCTTGAATATCACCATTAGGATTTTCTTTTCTAATCTAGTTAATGTTTCAAATTTGAAACCTCCTACGAGAACACAAGTCCATCTCAGAACTTCTCGGCACAAGGATTTTTCAACAAGTTATGCAATACACTTCAGAAGTAGACATCCTTTCAATTAAAGTAAAAACGAAAATGAGCTATTATAGGCAAGATATTAAATGTATTTTGAAAAACTAATGGTATAGAACAAATATTTAGCAATCCCTTGGTGAATATTTAGTTACAAACCAACCTTCAACATCTCCTGGTTTCTAAGGCAGAGAATTCCTCACACTTCTTCAATCCCTTTGTTTAAACTTAATGGAAATCCCTAGAACTTCGCTACGGAGAACTCATCGCATCCACCAGACTAGAGACTATCTCTCAGTTCTCTGTTACCTTCAGCGTAGGATCCTAGAAATTGAAAAAAAACCCTAATAGTCTCAGGTCTCCATCTAAGGAGTCTCTGTACTATGTTCCGAGAAGCCGATTCTGAACACAAGAAACCCAATTCGCAGTCAGAACAACCTATTTATGTCATTAATGAGATTCCCTAGGAATATTTCCATAAATGCTTTAAAGCACAAGGATGACCCACTCCGTGCCCCAGCTTGTGTATGTCTAGAAGTACACCTAGTACCTTAGAAGAGAGACCCAATGTTATGGAAACAACTATATAATGCAATTATATCTATTAATGGAACAAAGATGGTTGTTCTTTTTTTTCTCTGAATCAATATCTGTGGCCAAAATTACAACACATAGTTCGACTATGTCGCCACTGCATCACCGAACTTCTCATAACTGCATTCTGTTGCAGCTTACTACCCATGTCTTAGTAGCATGTTTCCACAGGTCAACTTTAACCAAGAGATGGTGTGATACCCATCTTAGCGAAGAAGATAAGAAACCAAATCTCTTAAGTGTTCCGAGTTGATTCAATGGGAGAACCAATTCTTAAGATGGCTTTACCGATTCCTGATTCAACTCTCAACCCCACTCTGAATTTAATATCATTACAATACATTCGTAGATTGTCCAGGTTTATCTTTAGGAAAGAGTATTCTGAGATACTGTAACAACCTTATAGTATATAAAACCATTCTGATTTCGGAAGGTATAAATGATTCCTTTCTTACCCAATCTCCAAAAAAAAACTGATGGTAGAACCTCCCACATTGGAAAAATTAAATTCCTATTAGATGAGTCCTACAAGTCTCTTAGGGATTTAGTTAAAGAAGAACTCCAAAATCAGCATTCTGGTGGATGTTATCGCGTATGAACAAATCCAACCTATTGTGCAACCTTACCAGTCTCATTCAACCATGTCGCTATTTCAAAATCTTGTCGACATGAAGTAATTGATATGAGATAACTAGCCAAAGATTAGAACACGACCTCGCCGAGATCTAGGTAGTTTATGTGAATACAATTTGGCTTACCACCTTTGTTAGTAAAAAGCCTCATAAGAGACAAACAACCAAAGATATGAAGATTACGAAAATATAGGTCTTCTGCACCTAAGTTTAGGGTAAAACCAAACATTTCCTCTAAATCCTAAAACCTTTCCCGGTAACATAAAACCTAACAAACTGTACAACTCCAATTTGCAATGTTCATTAATGGCAACAATACTAGGTC
>NW_017673992.1:0-83509 GCF_001879085.1 Nicotiana attenuata
AGTTTATCGTCGACGGACGCTACATTACGGGGGTGTAGGCAGACTACCGGGAGGGGACCCCCTTACGGCCCCAAGCGCAATATCAAGCCATCTCGTGGCATCAAGTCTAGGCCCTCGACCTTATATCAGTATCAGTATAACACTGCTGCGGCATGCAGCCCGATCCAAAAGTATCCTCACAACACAGGCCCTCGGCCTTACTCAGTCAAAAATCACGTAAGCCCCTCAGGCAACAGTAAAACATGATGCTCAGCCCAAAAATAGTATTGGAAATATCATTTCAAGTGTTAAAGCAAAATAAACTTGTTTGAGTTTTGAAAACAGTGCAAAATACATTACTGAGCTCAAGTATAAAATCAAAACAGCGAGGAATATCCAACACCTTCCCCGTAGGGGTTCAAATAATTGGCACGAAGCCCAAATATGGCAATCAGCCCAAATCATGATGATAACAAATAAGTTTCAGTCAAATATGCGGTAAAAATCATCAATCGGGACGAACCAAGTCACAATCCCCAGTAGTAAAAGACCCCACGCTCATCATCCAGCGCGTCTCTCGCCTCAACATAGCACTACGATGTGCAATCTGGGGTTTCAAACCCTCAGGATATCATTTACAATCATTACTCACCTCGAACCGGCGAAATCTCTAGTTCACGACGCCTTTGCCCCTCAAATCGACCTCCACGCACGTCGAATCTATCCAAAATCAGAACGAATACATCACAATATGCTAAGGGAACAAAGCCCAAGCGAAAACAATCGAAAAACATCAAAAATCCCGAAATTAGCAAAATCCGAGCCCCGGGCCCACTTCTCTAAACTCAGAAATTTTCACATCATTAGATCCTTATCTCCCCACGAGTTTATACATATCAAAAACACAAGAATCGGAGTTCAATTGGCCCTTCAAATCGTTAATTTATGCTCTCTTAAGTTGAAGCCCTAAACCACCATTTTTGTCCATTAATTCCTTAAATTTTCAGTCCTAATTCATAAAATAACACCATAGAATCGTGTTTAGGTCCAAAAATTCTTACCTTATCAAAGCTCCTTGAAGTCCCTCTTCAAAATCGCCCACAATTCTCCAAGTCCGAAGTTAGAAATGAAAAACACTTCAAAATTCACGAAGAAGACCCATTTAAACATTCTACCCAGACAAAACCGCATTTGCGGTTCAAAATCCGCTTCTGCGATACCGCTTCTGCGGTTAATATTTCGCATCTGCGGAACTTCATTAAGTCCCGCCTGGCCGCATCTGCGGTCCAATAGCCGCATATGCGGCTCCGCAGGTGCGCCTCCCCGCATCTGCGGTCCCAGCCTATCCTTCCCTTTTCCGCTTCTGCGACCTCCACCCCACATCTGCGATACCGCACCTGCGGTCCCCAAACTGCAGGTGCGAAAATACCAGAAGTAGCAGGATCTGCAACTTTGCACAAGTCCAAAACTTCCCGTTAGCCATCCGAAATCACCCCGAGGCCCCCAGGACTTCGACCAAAAGCACCAACACATCCTAAAACATTATCCAAACTTGTTCCAATCATCAAAACACCTCAAACAACACCAAAACCATCAATTCACATCGAATTCAAGCTTAAGTTTTTCCAAAAACTTCCGAAGCACGCTTTTGATCAAAAACCCAACCAAATCACGTCCGAATGATCTGAAATTTTGCACACACATCCCAAATCACATAACGAAGCTACACCAACTCTTGGAATTCTATTCCGACCCTCGGATAGAAATTTCACTTATCAACCGAAAATCGCCAAAATTTTAACTTTGCCAATTCAAGCCAAATTTCCACACCGGACCTCCAAAACCAATCCCGATCACACTCCCAAGTCATAAATCACCCCACGAAGCTAACCGAATGATCAAAATTCTGATCCGAGCTCATATGCAAATAAGTCTACTCTTGGTCGAACCTTTCAAATTCAAAGCTTTCAACTGAGACAGTTCTTTCAAATTCATACCGACTTCCGAGAAACCAAAACCAACGATTTACATTAGCCATAACACATCATACGAGGCAAGTCATGCCCGAGAACTGGCGATCAGAGTGCAAAAGCTCAAAACGACCGATCGGGTGGTTACACATCACAACTAGTTGGATTTTGGGTCGTGATATTCTTCCCAAAACGTTGAACAACAGATAAGACGTTTCATTATCAAATAGGAGGAAAGTACATCTCTATGCCTATATGTCAATGTGCATGTGAGGTAATGAATGTCACAATACGGTACAACATGAGGAAATGCATCTCCATGCCTACATGACAAGTATGCATGTCAAGTGTAATGCACCATAGTGATAAATTCATGTGCTCATGCTCTCGGAGCAGTCAACCTCATTCAGCACGCTCAATCACTCAGTCCTCCAAGTCACTCAGTCCTCCCAATCACTCACTGCTCCCAATCACTCAGTCCTCCCAACCACTCGGCACTCGTACTCAGTAGGTACCTGCACTCACTGTTGGTATGTCAGACTTTAGAGGGGCGGATCTTGCCCAAACACTAATATAAGCTAAACATGGCATGAATCAATAAAGCCTGCTGCAATGCGCAGCCCGATCCCATAAATAGCACTCACAATTAGTCACTCGGCCTCACTGAATTATTAATATCTCTAGTCTCTCGGCTCACAAATCTCATGTCAATCAGGCCAAACAATGATAACATGATGTGACAACAAATGATAATAGAGACTGAGATGTGTTATGAAAATGAATGAATATGACTGAGTGTGTAATTTCAATTTAAGCAAATAACTCAACAGTAGAAATGACCTCAGTGGGTCCCAACATGATGAGCATATAACCTAAACATGGTTTTTAACATAGATCACAGTTCAATTACTTTAGCACGTAGAAATTTCATGGATAGAAATAAGATTAGGTAACTACACAATACTAATGAATCAACCGAGTCATAATTCTCATGGTGCACGCCCACACACCCGTCACCAAGCATTTGCGTCACCTCAACATCAAACATGTAACACGTATATTCAAGGGTTCATAGCCTCAGTACCAAGTTTAGAAGTGTTACATACCTCGAACAAGCCAAATCCAATACCGAGCAAGCAAAACAATACTCTATTAACGTCATCTCATGTGTACGGACCTCCAAACGGCTTAAAACTAGCCAAAAGCAACTCAAGAACATCTAATAATGCCAAAAGAAACAAATCCAATCGATAAAGGTTTTGAATCTTTAATCAAAAGCCCAAAGTCAACTAGAAAGTCAAACCCGAGCCTGCACCTCGAAACCCGATAAAACTCACAAAATTCGACAATCGTTTAAATTAAGAGTCCAACCATACTAGTTTCACTCAAATCCAACTCCAAATCGATGTTTAAAACTCAAAAATTCACTTTATGAAATTTTAGACACCCCCCCCCCCCCCAAAAAAAAAAATTCACTTTGAAATCATCAATCAAATGCCAAAAAAGGAAGATGGGTTCATGAAATATGACCAAAACCGAGTATATAACATTACCTCAATTCATGTGGTGAAAATCGCCTCCAAAATTGCTCAAATCCGAGCTCCCCAACTCAAAATATGACCAAATGAATAAACCCTCAATATTAAATATTTCTGCCTAGCTGTTCTGCCTCGTTTCTTGTGCCAAACAATCCCAAGACTCACTTTTGATACCTCTAATAGATTCCTATAAAATTTCAGTCAAGTTAGACTTTTTAATTACACCGGTTGACCTTATAATGAAGGAGATATGTTGATTTCAATATTTGAAAATAGTGCAGATTTTTAAATACGAATTCAGTGGCTATTTCGTAATTAATCTAAAAAATCTGGCAACTCAATTCTTAGTAAAATGACCATAAATTCCTCATATGATGTCGAAACTTGATGACTCCAGTTGCTATGGTTCAAAAATTACGATACGGATCTAATGTTTCAATCAAAACAGAAATGGGAGCTCAAGCACGTAAATTTTGACCTGTCACATTTTCGAGCTATTTTAGTATTTTAAATCTTTATTTAAATTAACTATGGAGTTTTAGTATACTTTTACTTCAAATTACAATTTAAAAAACACAAAATAGTTTCATAGGATAGTTTAGCCTCATTAATTAGGATTGCGTTTGCATTTTGTTGTATTTTTTATCTTATTTTAAAAAGAGGTAGTCAAGATTTTGGGCCAAAGCTTTCATATTCTAAAAGCCCAAATATTGTCAACCTCCTTCGGCAGCCCAACCCCTTAACCCACAGTCCAGTACCCATCTCGACCAACCAGCCCATTAAAATTGATCTTTCAATCCCAGCCACCCATCCTCTTTAATCCTATGGCCATCATCAATTCTCCCACCACATCAAAACCTAATTATAACCAAACCCTAAACCTAAAGACCAGCTGCAACCACCAATTCTCCAACCCCGCTTGCCACCGCTACTCACCGGATTCAGACCCAAACTCGGACGATTTCACACGCCCGAGTCTGCTGGTCCCCTCATATCTCCCTCCTCCACGTCACCTGTCCCATAACGACCTCTGACAACAGATATTCCCTTCACCCCTATGCTTCACACGCTTTTGATCTAGAGAACGATTTTGGATAAATGGTAGCCGTAGGATCTGAGGGATTTAAGATCCTAGGCTTCCATTTGTCCGATTTGGTTCAAAAAGAAAAAAAATCAAATTTTTGGGGATTTTCAGATTGGAAAGGGATTTTGGGAGTGACTTGGAGAGAAAGATAGAAGCTTTGAAGCTTTATATTCTCTAATTTAATTTTTCTAGATTTATGGAGTTACTTAGAAAAAAATATAGGGAAAAAGGTGGATAAAAATTAGGGAGAGAATTAACCAAAAAAGCTCTCTTCTCTCTCCTGAAAGGGGCGATCAACAGTGCACGCCGGCGACTGCCCTACATGGCCTCCATGGCTGGCGGCCAGCCTCCTCCTGAGGTTGGTCCGTCGTCTTCCTCCTCCACTCAGCCGTTACCAACCTCTACATACCCTAATATAAACCCTAATCCACCTAAAACCCATGCGAATTTATTAAACCCTACTGTCATAAATACGGCCATGCAAACCCTAGCTACGCTACCACTGAAAGCACTTGAGTTCCTTCATGGAGAACCAGTTGTGAAGTGGAATAAACAAGAAGTGAAGCAATCCATCTTACAACAAGGACTTCAACTTGCAGTTCTTAGGAAATTTTCATATGGGAAGCCTGTTATTGGTGAATTACGTAAAGTGATTCCAATTCAATGTGAAATTAAGGGTCATTGTTCAGTTGTTTTGATTGAAGATAATCATGTGTTGATTAGGCTGTCATTATTGGAGGATTATGTTCATCTTCTATCAAAACCAGCTTTTTATTTAAAGGCTCAATCAGACATGTGGTAGATGCGTTGTACAAAATGGAATCCATGGTGGTCACCTGATGAAGAGACTCCAATTGCCATAGCTTGGATTAGCTTTCCAGAACCTTCTCCAAACTTCTTTGGTAAAGAATGTGTATTTTCATTAGCTCGTGCAGTTGGTAATCCATTACATGTAGACTTAGCAACTCAAAATGGGACTAGACCTAGTTGTGCTAAGGTGAAGGTGGAAGTTAACTTGTTAGGTAAGTTCCCTCGTCGTATTAAGATTGTGGAAGAAGCGGATGAATCTAGGCCAGAAGTGTTTAAATGGATTAGGATTAAGTATGATTATATGCCAAAATATTGCAAGCCTTGCAAGAAACAAGGGCATAGTGAGGCAGAATGTTGGGTTATTCATCCTGAATTACACAAGAGATTTGATGAAGATGTTGAGGATCAAGGTAAGGAGAAGATAGTTGTGGTAAGCACTAAAGCAATTGGTACAACTACAAATTCAACAAAGGTTCTGTCAAGTGGAAAGGTGGTTGGTAAGCCTGCTACCAATCATGCCAAGCAGGAATGGATACGAGCAAGGAAGAACAAATACCAACGGGATAATAGGGGTCACATTGTTGATAACAAACAAGGTAAGGAAGCTGACAAGGGTAAAGGGAAGGCAAAACTTGAGTAAGTAGCAACCAAGAACAAGTTTAATGCACTAGAGGTTGAGGAAGTTCATCAAGCTACTCTACAAATTACTGAAGGCAAAGGTGAGGATCATAGTAATGGTAAGAAGAAGGAACATGGGGAAAAGCAATCCAAGAAGGGACAGGAGAAGGAAAAGGAAGGCAATACCGGAGTGTCAAGCCCCAATCTTAAGGCTTCTGGGGTTAAGGTTGGGAAGATGCTAATGCTAAGCCAGCTGGAGAAGGTAATCAACAAGAACTTAAGCGTGTGAAGAAGGAAGCAATTGAGGAAGTGTTCGAAGATCAGCATAATGGGAACTTCGCTAAGGCTAATTCTATTGTTCGTAGTGATCAAAGTACTGATGAAAGGGCTTATAAGGAATGCACAATCGACTGGGTTCATAGAAGGTTTGGAACTAGCAAAGAGGAGCTAAGGCAACTTAATGTGACTACAAACCAATCATATCAAGATATTCCGTCTCAACCATTTGCAAATTCTGGGCAGCTTGAGGACCTTGATGAGGTAAATTCAACAAAAGATTTTATGGAGTGATGCAATTGAGGTGGAGGATGATCAACTAGGCACAGCAAAGACAACAGGAGACAAAGTGAGGGACAACAGCCCACCTGGCGATAGGCTGGGGACGCCAGGCATAAAGCCAGGTACCCCAGGCGATAAGCTGGCGACGACAGGCCTGGCGCCAGGGCCACCTAATGAAGCAGCGACAGTAAACCCTATTCCTAGTGCAACTGGAAAGATTTTGGCCTATGTATATGGTGTTCCGTTGTATGCATTTGAGAACAAACTTGATGATAATGTGAAGCTTAGGGATGATACAGTAGGGTTTGACCAAAGTACAGGCAATGGAAAAGGTGGTGACATCAATAGAATAGACATTTCTGAGCAGACTACCACAGTAATTCCTAGGCTAGGCAGTGTATATGAGCAGCAATTCAAAATGATGTAGGTTGCTTCTTCTTCTATGGTGAATAGCAATGAAAAGGTTGATGAGCTGGAAATTGTTCTAAGAGCTTCTGGGAAATAGAGGATGTGCCTATGGAATATGGCACTATCAAATTATGCAGGTGCATCTTAATGTTCCACCGAAGACTCCACTACAGCATTTACATGATTTAGTTACACCTAATGTGGCACTTATTGATGAAGACTTAATGAGACAAAATCCTATGGAGAATGAGGGAGATAAAGAATCAACAACAGAAACTTACAAACAGGTGGCTAGGGATGGGGATCTATCACCTACAATTAGTGCTAAAGGAGGTAAGAAAACAAAGAAGAATCATAATAAAGAGCCACAACAACCTTCAAGAATAATGCCCAAGAGGGCAGCTTCTTTATCTAAATGATCATCAAAACATTAATATGGAACATAAGGTCTGTGAATACACAGCAAGCCTTTCCTAGGGTGATAAACATGAATAGGGAGCATAACCTTTGTGTAGTTGCATTGATGGAGCCTTTTCAAAAGAAGAGACTCGTTGATAGATATAGAAGAAGGTTGAATATGGAGACTACTTATGCAAATATTAATGGGAAAATATGGTTGTTCTTTGATGCAGTGGTGGAATGTGAATTTGTTGAGGATACTTAGCAACGGGTGACTGTAAGAGTGTTTCACCATGACCTGGGGCAGCACATGATGATGACATTTGTTTATGCAAAATGTTCAGCAATGGAGAGGTTGGAATTATGGGATCACTTGTATTACTTAGCAAGTGATATGAAATTGCCATGGTTGGTAGGAGGGGATTTCAATGTGATATTGCATGAAGATGAGAAAATAGGAGGACTACCAGTACACCCTCCTGAATATGACGATTTTGCATTTTGTGTAAACTCTTGTGGTTTGTTTGAACAAGGATACAAAGGAAGTCCATTTACATGGTGGAATGGGAGATCTAATGATGCGTGTATATTCAAAAGATTGGATAGGATCTTTGTGAATTTGCCATTTCAAAACATGTTGCCAACTATTGAAGTTGAACATCTAATCAGAACTAGATCAGATCATGCATCATTGTTAATGACATGCGGGGAGCAGACCACCAATTTTGTCAAGCCTTTCAGGTTCTTGAACTTTTTGACAAAACATACTACATTTTTGGACGTTGTGAGGAAGAATTGGGAAGCTGATATCACAGGGGATCCGTTTTTGATGTTCAAGCAGAAGCTCAAGAGGGTGAAGGCAGCATTGTCAAAATGGAGTAGGGAAACATTTGGTGATATCTTCAAGCATTTGGCAATTTGGGAGGACATTTTTAGGGTGAAAGAGATGTTGTTTGAAGAAGATCCTACAATTGAGAATAGGATTGTGCTTCAAAAGGCTCAATCTGAATTGTAAAAATACTTGAGTATTGAGGAGCAGTACTGGAAGCAAATAACTGGGATGACTTGGTTTGCTGAAGGAGATAGGAATACAAGTTTCTTTCATAATCATGTCAATGGCAAAAGAAAGAAATTGCAACTGAAGAGGATCAAAAGTTGAAGTGGGGTATGGATTGAAGACCAGGAGCAATGGCTACAGCTGCAGTGGACTTCTATCAAAAATAGTTCACAAATGAGGGTGATATATCTAACTTTTCCTTGCTCAATAATGTAACTTCGATGGTTAGTATGGAACAGAATTGGGAACTTAGCAGATTTCCAACAATTGAAAAGGTAAGGACAGTAGTTTTTTAGCTTTGTGGGGAGAGTACTAGTGGTCCAGATGGATTCACTGGCCTATTTTATCAAACATGCTGGGATGTTATTGATGCTGATATACATAACATGGTGATACACTTCTATGGAGGAGCTATACTGCCTAAATCCATCACTCACACCAATCTAGTGTTGCTGCCTAAGAAACCTAGAGTTGAGACCTTTTCTGACTTAAGACCTATTAGCTTGAGCAACTTCATCAACAAGGTCTTGTCTAGGGTGTTACATGATAGATTGGAAAAATTTTTGAGTTCTCTAATATCTCCTAATCAATCCGGATTTGTGAAGGGTAGGAGTATATTTTATAACATCTTGTTGACTCAAGAAATTGTCACTGACATAAGGTTAAGGGGAAAGCCGGCTAATGTGGTGATCAAGCTTGATATGGCTAAGGCCTATGATAGGGTTTCATGAAAGTACTTATTGCATGTACTAAGGAAGATGGGATTTTCTGAGCACTTAGCCTACATGGTGTGGAACTTGGTGTCAAATAACTGGTATTCAGTATTGGTGAATGGGCAGTCCTCAGGGTTCTTTAAGTCTACAACGAGTATAAAAAAAGGGGATCCTCTATCACCAGCATTGTTCATTCTGTAAGCTGAGGTACTTTCCAGGTCTTTGAATAAGCTATTTGAAGACATGTCATTTGTGGGATTTGGAAGGCCTAAGTGGTCTGATCCTTTAAACCACTTGGCATATGCTGATGATACTATAATCTTTGCTTCTTCTCATCCTCCATCCTTAGGCAAGATTATGACAGTGTTGGGGAACTATGAAAAGATATCAGGCCAAATGATCAACAAAGATAAGTGTTCATACTACATGTATTCAAAGATTTCTAATGGATTGTGTCAGGCGGTTGGAGCTATTACAGGATTTGCAAGAGGTAAGTTCCCTTTCACATATCTAGGGTGTCCTATTTTCTGCACCAGAAGGAGGAAGGAATATTATGAGGATCTTATCAAGAAAGTAAAGGCTAAATTGCATTCATGGAAAGGAAAGCTGCTGTCATTTGGAGGAAAGGCAACACTCATTTCTAGTGTGTTGCAAAGTATGCCAGTCCTCATGTTATCAGTCCTTCATCCACCAAAAAATGTCCTGGATCATCTTCATAAGATTTTGCTAGGTTCTTTTGGAGCACAAAGGAAGAATGGAGAAGCAGACATTGGGCCTCATGGCAAAATCTTTGCCTTCCTAAAGAGGAAGGGGGCCTAGGTTTTAGGTCATTATATGATGTGTCGAGGGCATTGTTTGCTAAACTATGGTGGAGGTTTAGGACCACAAAATATTTGTGGTCTAATTTCATGTGGAATAAGTATTGCAAGAAGGAGATACCAACGGTAGTGCAGTTTAGAAGAGGGTCTCATGTTTGGAGACAAATGTTGAATGCTAGGGAAGAAGTAGAACATGAGATCCTATGGGAATTGAAGAGTGGAACAACTAATATTTGGCATGAAAATTGAACTGGATTGGGTACACTCTATCACGTATTACTTGAAGACTTCCCAATCAATGAATATCTTCAGGATGTGGCAGAATTACGATAAGGTGAAACATGGGATTATCAGCTGCTAGATCAAACCTTCAATGAGGAAATTGCAGAACATATAAGGCTAAATGTGCATTATGAAGGAAGTGAAGGATACTGGATGCCAACTCCTTCGGGCAAGTTCAGTGTTAGTAGTGCTTGGCAAATATTAAGGTATAGGGCTGATCCCAATCAGGAATTCAAGCTAATGTGGATTAAAGGCTTACCATTCAAGATATCCTTCTTCTTGTGGAGATTGTGGAGGCGAAAAATAGCCACTGGTGACATATGGAGGAGGCAAGGGAAAATGGTGATGTCTAGGTGTTGGTGTTGTCAGCAGCCCCAAGAGGAATCTATTGAGAATATATTTGTCACAAGTCCTACTGCCTCTAAGGTATGGAATTGTTCATGGGGGCTGCTGGAATTACTGTGCCATTGATTCAATTGAAGCAGGTTATAAGGTATTGATGGTATGCTCAATGTTGTCCGAAGTTAAGACCATTGTTTCAAGCAGTACCAGCTATCATCACTTGGGAACTTTGGAAGAGAAGAAATACAAGTAAACATGGGGGTTCAGTGTCCATAAAATAGGGTGATTCATGAGATCAATAGGACATTGCATCAACTGGCAAGGGTGATGTATGCTTGGATGCCTAATATTCCATTGTTATGGCCAGACATAATTCAATATTTTGAAGGATATAAACCTATATTGATCACTACAAGAGTAACATGGCAGCTTCCTTTTCATGGTTGGTACAAATGCAATACTGATGGAGCCTCAAAAGAAAATCCTGGTCCTAGCTCATTGGGTTTTTGTGTGAGGAATGATGAAGGTGATATGGTGTATGCATGGGCAGTAAACCTGGGGGTGACAACTAATGTTGTGGCTGAAGCTAAGACTATTATTCAAGGATTGGAATACTGTGTGGAGCGTGATTTTCACCCTCTCATATTGGAGACTGATTCATTAGTGGTGAAGAAAGTGATAGAAGGGGAAAGGGATCCTTCTTGGGTAATTGCAAATGATGTGAAGAAAATTATAGAGATGAAGGGAAACTTCAATGTGATCTTTCAACATGTGTTCAGAGAAGGCAACTCAGTGGCGGATTTTATAGCTAACATTGTGTTTTCTTTTGCAGGTACATATGAGTTCACTCATTCTCTGAACTGCCTAGTGCAGGGAGGAGGTTGATTAATTTAGACAAGTCTCAAACTCCTAACCTTAGGGTTAGAATAGCAAAGAGAAGAGCCCCAGACTGATGACTTCACAGGACTGTAATCTGCACATACCTGCGAGTTTCTTTTATGTCTCATTCTGTATACTATTAAGGTATTTTCCGGTGGTATTAGCATGGTCACATGCTCATTCTGGAGGTGCTTTGATAGTGTACAGGACCAATATGATAAGCATGTATTGGATGGTAAAATTTATTCTACTTCTGATATGTTCAAATGTTAAGAAAAAGGTTGAATCTGTTATGTGGAATTTCTGGAGATTGTTGAATCATTTCTCAATGGTATTAGCATGTCTTCATGCTCAATCTGAGGATGTTTTAGCAATGTTTAGAATGATTTCTACATTAAAGGTTCGGGAAGAGAAGGATCTGAGCTTATAAGATCATAAAATCATCCAGCACCACAGGCCTGGCGGCGCCAGGCTAAAGCCAGATGATACCTTCGCATTACCCTGGCATCGCCAGCTTAAAGCCACCCTTGACCTGGCTTTTGCCTTGCAAAGCCAGCCTAATGCCGGCCCTAGCCTGGCTTTTGCCTTGCAAAGCCTGCTTAAAGCCTGCCCAGCCTGGCTTTTGCCTTACAAAGCCTGCCTAAAGCGAGCCCCAGCCTGGCTTTTGCCTTGCAAAGCCTAAAGCCAGCTTCAAGACACGTGTAGCCAGGCTCTTTTACATGATAATATTGATGATCGACCACATAATTTATACTTGGATAGAGTCAGTACACTGCCTATGGGGATCATATTATAGCAACACTAATGATTGGAAGACTATGCTAGTTTCAATTCTGTGATGGAAATGTTTGGAATTAATATTAGCCTATGGACTGTATACCTTGGCACCTGATGAGAGCTTGATAGGTGCTGCCTGGTATTTGGCACTAGCAATTGAATTCACATACACTGACAGGAGAAGGAAGAATTCAGCGGACAATGTTGTAATAGCTAGTTCATACGACTTTAGCTTTTCTTTCTTTTTAGTAGCTAGTAGCTTCATGAAACTTCCATACTGGTCTGGACATCTTGTAAGCTTTGGACCTATTTTGGGATTTTATTTATATACTAGCCACTGGGCAGCCTGCCTAGTGGTATATTTGCTAAAAAAAATTAGGGAGAAGTTCTAGGGTTTGAGGGAGGTTTCATTTTGATTTCATCTGATTCTTTAGAGAATATGAAAACCATTCGAGATTTACAGAATGAAAATTCCAAAAAAAAAAAGTTAGGTTTAGTTTCTAGTTTCTCTTTTCTTTTGAATCAAAATATTACAAAAAGATTTGGGCTTCTATTTTGATTTCGACCATGGATTTCTCTTGAGGTGCTGAGATTTGGTTTGAGATCGTTGTCGAGTTCGTGATTTCAGATTCCGGTTCCTGGAGTGAACTAGCCACTGGTTCGCTGGTTTTCGGACTCAAAGTTTGTAGTCGATTTGCTTCATTTTGTTATTAAAGGAAAATTGCTAATTCAGGTTCATCTCTTTTCCTCTCTTTTTGTTTTCTGTGATTTGTGCTTTTAAACATGGTATTGACTTGTTACTCTTAATTTCTCTCTTGTTTGAATTTTATAAAATAGGGGAGTGATTTTCATAGATTGTTGGGGTATGATATTCTTGGTTTGAGTTCTATGTTTTTCTTAAGTAAATCATTTCCGAGATAAGTTAGGTACATAAGTTTTGGTATAAATATTTAATAGTTTATTTTGTGCATCTTTAGCTCCACGAGATGAATTCTTCATATTTGCCTCAAAGTTGATTTATCATTATTTGGGTCTCCTAGTCAATAGAAGTCGACGTGAAGCTGGTTTTAAACTACCGTTGGAGTTGAATTTCTTCTATTCTTCTAAAATCTTAAAGGCTGGAATTTAATCCTTAATTGAATGGATTCAGTGAATTTCTAAAAAATATAAATAAAGTGTTATAGCATATTAGCTTAGCAGAATAAGAGCTGTTGTGTCGTGTGGATTATGTGCTTCTTGTTGTTCTGTTGGCACTGCTTTCCTACCGCTAATTTAGTCACTATCGTTATTAGATTGTCTTGGTGTGCTTGTCTTGCGCCATTTAAGATAGTGTAGGAACATGCGAATTAACCTGGATGATTTAGGCTTGAAAAGTGGGTTTAAAGAATGCGAGACTATAAAATTGGGATGATTTAGGCTTGAAAAGTTGGTGAAATGTCTATTTCTAGTTTTCGTTTGTGTCACCGTTTGTGTGATTCTTTATGTGGATGATTTTAATGAACTAGTTTTAGTGTACGTGTGTTGCACGTGTGTGTCACGTCAATTCATAAAAATATGTATAAAAAGTAACAAATTATTGTACGTATATTCCATACCATTGCGTATACAACTTAAAAGATTTAAGTAAAAATTATTAAATATTATTTTGATCTATAAAATAAATAAATATATAAATAAGGGTAAGTTTTTTACAATGTTGAAGTTAATCGATTTAGCAAGCTTAATAAAAGAATAACTTTCGGCCAACCTAGCTCTGACATCTTATTTNAGTCGGTTAGATATAGCTGAGGTGGTCAAGTGTGGTAATAGGTTGGTTATAGCTGTGGTGGTTAGATGTTGGAACTAATGTGGTGGTTAGATGTTGGAACTAATGTGGGTATAGTAATTCCCTTGCCGGGATATTTGAGATGATGTTTTGTTCCCTCACTGGGATGTCGTTATATTGTTGTTTGTGACGGAATATGAGATAAGAATTTCTTGGAGCTTGGGCTCCAGTGATATCGTGGAGTAAGAAAAGAAAGAAAGGGAAAGAGTTACTGGTTATTCCCTTGCCGGATGTTTTGTTGATTCTGTTGTTGGGTTTTTTTCTCTCCCTTGCTGGGATACTGAGATTATTTAGTTGTTTGTCATGTGTATTCCCTTGCCGGGATTTTCATTATTGTTTATTTACTCTCTTGCCCCGTATTTGTGATTGTGGTTTGGATGAGGAAATATGATCTTGGTGGAGCGGGTTGCACGCCGCAACAATGATATTGAGGATCGGGTTGCACGCCGCAACAATAATATGTGAGAGTCGGGTTGCACGCCGCAACAATAATATGTGAGGGTCGGGTTGCGCGCCGCAACAATGATACAATGATATTGAGGATCCGGTTGCACGCCGCAACAATAATATGTGAGGGTCGGGTTGCGCGCCGCAACAATGATATATGATAAATGATATGGGTCGGGTTGCACGCCGCAACAGTGGTATTTGTGGAGCGGGTTGCACACCGCAACAATGGTAATTATGGAGCGGGTTGCACGCCGCAACAGTTATTTGATGCCCTGTGTTTATATTGAGTATTGATTCCTTGTTTATGGTGGATCTAAGTTGCTTTAGTTTATTACCCTGGGTTACTGTTAATATTGTATCTCCCCATAGCATGTTTCCCCCTCCCGTATTGTTAATTGCTTTGTATTCGATTTTCGCTATATATTTATAACTGCACAGGTTTATCTGGTGTCCAGTCTAGCCTCGTCACTACTTCGCCGGGGTTAGGCTAGACACTTACTAGCACATGGGGTCGATTGTGCTGATGCTACACTTCTGTGCATTTTTGCACAGATCCAAGTTTTGAGGAGCAGCAGCAGCAGTAGTTCGGGAGCAGGATTTCATTTACACGAGACTGAGGTAGCCTTGCAGGCGTCCGCAGGCCCGGCGTCTCTTCTTTATGTTCTCTGTTTTGACTGTTGCCTCATTGTTTTTGAGACAGACAGCCTATATATTTTTTTCATACCTTTGTATTTAGTATATTCTTAGTAGTTCGTGAGTAATGTGACACCAAATCTTGGGTAGAGGTTATTATTGACTATTCTGCATTTTGTTTCATATTTATAAGACAGACTTCCGCTACTGTTCTTAGTAGATTTCATGTTCTATATTGATGCTACAAACTGTTAAGATAATTGTTTAATGATGAAAAGGTAAATAAGTTGGCTTGCCTAGCTACCACGAGTAGGCGCCATCACGGCTCTGATGGTGGGAAATCCGGGTCGTGACACAAAGTCATATATATATGTTCGTAATTTGTAGGTCTACGTAGATAAAAGAATAAGTGAATATTTTAATTTATATAAGGTAAAGATTTAATTAATTTTAATATCCTACGTATTAGGACTTCCTATATAGCACTTTCAAGTTTTAGTTGATTTAAAACTCTTAAATATTAGGAGAAAATTTAAATGATGATTTTGTCGAGTGTAAACTCTATTTTAAAGGGTAAAAAAAACGGACAATATTTCGCTAAGGTTAGGGTACGCGCTTTTGATAAGTACATAAGTTTAAAAAATCATATAGATATTACTCCCTTTGGTCCACTTTAATTGATTTTTTTATTGTTAGATATTAAGAAATCCACCTTTGAACATTAATTAACAATAAAATTAACCATACTAATTTTAATTTGTTCTAATACAACAAATACTACAAGGGCAATTTTCAAAAAAAAAAGTTAATTCCTTCTTGATACCTGAAAAAATTATATATTGTGAACCACTAAAAAAGGCCAAAATATTAATTAAAGTGGACCGGGGGAGTATCAAATAATGTGTTTGAGTCATAAAAGTTTAAAAAAAATTATAAGTTCCTAAAAATAATGAATATTGACCCTATCCCACTATAGCTCAATAAAGGAAGTAATCATGTCCCCTTAAATTCTGCAAATGCCTTATTGTGATTTTAAGGACTTTATGAGAATCTTTAAGAAAATTGTACTGAAAATAAATAATATAAATATATTTTTACCACTATTATTTAATGATTTGATGAATAATATACATCAAGAAATTTAATCTTTGATCTTTTAGAGTTTTGGAAATGAGAAGTTTAGTTTATAGATCTTAAATATTAATTTGATACATGACAATACAAAAACTAAAATTGACTAACGTTTAGTTAACAATTTGCAAAAAATAATTAATATATAAAAAAATGGACCGGTCATTTGCTGGAATAAATGCAAACAAAGAAAAAGTTAATTTATGACAACTCAAATAAAATACAACTTATCTTTTACTATTTCATATTTATTACTTCAGATTTACATTTTATAAATCTGACCCTCATACTATATTATAATTAATTTTTTTATTTCTTTCACTACCAGTGCTCTTTCTATAAAAATACATTTATGTACCCTAATAAAGAGTTTGTCAACTTGAAAATGCATTTTTATTTTATGATAAATTTGAAAAAGAATTAAATAGGATTCAAAATTATAACATAGTTTAAATATTTAAGTATAATTATAAGTATATACTATGAATTCTATGTTCAAAAGGATAAAAAAAAAACTAATATGATCATATTTCACTTTTGAATCTTTATATGTAGAATAATTAGTGTTGTTGACTCTGGTCAACTAATTTTATGACCTCTCTTTTTCCTTACCTCTTTTATAATTTTTATATTTTTAATTTTTTATTTATTTTAATTATTGAATTTTATATTTAAATATTATATAATTTTGGGTTAAAAAGTAGCCCAAATTTGATATGCAAATGTATTATGGTTCATATATATATATATATATATATATATATATATANTTTTTTTTTCTCAAACGTGAGAAATTCTCTTTTAACCCAAAATCTCAAAAGGCATAATCTTTTATTACTAAACGAAAATTAAATTGGATGTAAAGTAAGAACATGAAAGAAGGTAGCCTCAAAGATTTTAGAAGCTTCTGACTAAGAAAGAAAACCTGCAGATTAGTCACAGAAATCCATACTGAACTACATTAGTCTTTAAATGTGTAACATCTTTAATCCAAAATCAGCATATCTTTTACTCCTAAAAAAGTTGAATTGGATGGTCAATAAGAAAAGAGAAAGACATTAATAAAAAATAATTCTTCCAAAAGCCATATAAAAGCATTTAAAACAAGAAAAAACTCCAAAGATAACAACAATATTCTATAGAACGATCGAAAAAAGTATAAAGAACTCACCTACTAAGGAGCAATCACATATCGTTGGCAAAGTACTACTAATTAGCAAGTCTTTTTATACTATCAAGTCAAATAATATGGAAGGAATAAAAATTATATTACATAATTCAAGTAAGGAAAGAATTTATGAAAAAAAAATCATATTTGATTTTGAATTCCTAAAATATTTAGATTTTTTACATAGTTTAAATAAGGAAAGAATTAATAATTATAATTAATAATTTAATTGATTTTAAACTAATAATTAAATTACTAATTTATCCAATGTGGAATCTATTTTTAATGGGTAAAAAAGGCGAACGACATTTCGCTAAGGGCCTTCATGCTTTTAATATAAAATAAAGATTAGTGTGAATTATATTGGATCGTGAGATTTGGAAAAGACCGATCTCATTTTTACCTGCCTCAGGAATTAAGCTTGGTCAAATACATAAAAAATAAAAGTCAAAAGAAAAATGAGCATGAATTGAGTTCTCCTGTTACTTAGTTTTCTTATATTTTTTTCCCATTATCTGCTAGTAGCATATTTAGGGCGACCACACCTGGGTAGGCAAATATTAGGTTGCTTATTTGTTTTCCTTTTTTCGAGACTAGAGGTCGTCCGCTTAGTTATTATGATTTTATCTGGGGAATGCCCCGAAGCACAAGTAATTGAAGACTAAAGGCAGACATCCTTCGAGGTAGCATTAGTATTGGCTAGTTTAGCACTTTTTTATTTCCTTTATTTTCCTTTTAGATAGGGACAAACTTGAGTCTCTTGTTTGTTTTTACCTCAATTTGATACTCTTAAAAGCTAACTTGATCAAGTATGCAATAATACTAGTTACGGGCTCGGGGAATGCCTAACACCTTTTCCCCTAGTCAAATCAATCCTCTTACTCGAAATTTCTGGTGCAGACTATGTTTTAGAGTCTAAATGTGTTTTGAAAGAAAATTTATTTTTAAATGGTGACTTGGCACACCGAAACTCAATGTCAAGTGGAGACTCAGAAAAATCCTTTGAAACGCGATCTTTTTTCACTTTCGTGATTGAAAACCCTTTTAAGCTTTAAAATCACTTTTTATCTCTTTTTAAAGAGGGTTAAAGTGAAAAAAGGGGATGTGACAGCTTTGGCGATTCTGCTGGGGACTTGTAGGTTCGAGCTAGTACTTGATCTTGTTGGCTTTCTAGAATATTCGGTTGAGGTGTTTTTTTCTTTATTTGCTTAGTTTATTTTGTTTGTTTGTTTTATTCCCTATTTTTTTATTTGTTTATCGCTTTTCCTTATGTGCTTTACTGCTTTATAGATGTCATCATTTGCATAACCATAGGTCTTCTTTCTGCAATAAGTCTTTCGGAGTACGTTTGAGCGTATATGGGTCTTTAGGGGGTGGAGTGAGAGCGTGGAGTGGGCGGACAGCTTGAGCAGCCGCTATCGACCATGTGCCGCCCCGAATTGCATTGTCTAGTGAACCCCAAAAGTAGGTCAGCCTTTTTAGGTCATGCTTATTTGCATCATCCCATTCAGACCTAGCAGGGCTCAGTCCCAGGCACCGTGTCCCTTTGTAGGAGCCCTATCCAAATCATGTCAAAATGGGCCTGCGGCCCAAAAAGGCATTAAATCAAACCTATGTGATATATGCTGCATTTCTTTAAGGGTAAAAGGGTCATTGGCGGACCAATATTTGTTGGGGAAAAATGAGAAAGAAAAGCGGGTAAAATATAAAAATGAAGCAAGTAGGACTTATTCAGTTTTTTTTCATAGCAAAAAAAAATGAAAAGTCCAAAATATTCTACACTTTCCAATCATATTTCAAAAAAGGACAAAATATTTCTTTTCTAACTCAGTTGTTTTTTTCAAATTCTCCCTCACATCCAATCTTCCCGAACTGCGCATACTTGATTATCGTCTTTTGGGGCGGGATATGAAGGCATCCCACATAGGGTCCGGTCTTCCTAGTTAGTCTTAAGTTCTTGGCTTCGGAAGTTGTAGCCAAATCTTGCATGTCTAACAACGTTTGGCCACATTGATCATTTATGCAAAATAGGGCTATTTTCTCAAAGTGGCTTGTTAATCCATGTCTTAGAGTCCTAAGTCCACGACAAGGTATCCTCTCATCCTAAGGTCCATTCCAGTTGAGTTTGCATGCTTTGCCATTTTTGCACACACAGCCCATTTATTCAAAGCAGAGTCATTTTTGTAAAGTAATCTTAGAGACCGTGATTCTTGGGAGATTGGGGGCCGTATAGGCCTTCGTGAGGTGTTTTCCATATCTTAGAGGTCGTCCAAACCGAGTTTGCACTTCTAGCCACCTTTTGGCCATGTAGACCATTTTGCATAAATAGCCTCAATCATGTCTTGCATGTGTTCAATATGAAGTGTTATTGTCTCACATAGTGTCCTGAGTCACTAACTCTATTTGGTCTTATTTTCCTCATACATGTATGGATCCACTTACCAGAGCTTGAGCATGACAAACGCCCTAGGACCGTCCCAGCCAAGACCGTTGCATTCAGGAGCTACTTGAGGAGAATTTTTATACTTTGAGTCTGTTTTTGTGTTGTTTTCTACTTTCTAGTCCTGTCTTGTAATGTTGAGCCTTAAAGGTGTTGTCAGAGTCTGTCGTAGTCTAGCTGAGTCTGTCAAGTCTTTTGTCATTGTACTTCCCATTTTGTATTTGAAAACCCAAAAAAAATGAGAAATGAAAAATCCATAAAGATTTTTTTAGTTTATTATGTCCATCACTTTTCTAGTACTATGCTTGGTCTGATTCATGTAGGACATGATGCGTAGGCAACCTACATCGGGTTCGATCGAATCATTAAAAAAAATAGAGGAAATTGTGGTATGTAAGAAAAGAGTGAAATCACAAAGAAAAGAGAGGGAAGAAAATGAAAAACCAAGGAGCGCAAGAAAAAAAATTATGAGGAAAAGGGGAAAGAAGAGTGAACTTGGGATGATACAAATATGACCTCCGTAACCTCGAAGTCATTTTAGAATCGATAACTGTGACTAGGTGCATTACACATAATGTGAGATTATCTTATGTTAAATTCCCTAACGCTAACGTGATGACTTCATTTTTTTTCTTCTTTGTTATCTTCATAATAACAGAAAGGTGGTTGGTTTGTGGTTCTTAAACTGCTAACTCTTCCTTACAATATAAAGTCGAAAGACAATGGCAGACGTCAACGGGATTGAATTGGTTGATACTGGTGCCCAAAAGCAATTGGTTGAACAAGACACTGGGTTGGTTGAAGAGGTAAGGTGCTAAGATAGCACATGGCGGATATGTATCGGGCTTGGATGACTGGGAAGGCACCACCCCCGCCACCACCTATCTTCCTAGATGCTTGTTGCATCCCATATTTTCATACGTAAGAGTACGTCGTAAGTCAATTGATGTAAGCTCATAGATGAAATCATCTTTGAAAAGTTTATAAAGTAAGTTAATCATGTTACTGTGGATGTTACAAATATTTAAGATCATGAATAACAAGTACCAAGATGGTTGGAAGGCTTAGAAGCTAAACAAATTGAAGAAAATAAGTTTTGTCGAAAATAGACAAGTTTGGTGTTACACCCTGTGTGTCCTAAGGTGAAGTAGAATGAATATGAGACTTGTTAATCATGATTTGAATGAGTGCAAAGTAATAATATTACTATATATTATGTTTGGATATAAAATATAAAGTTCGAAAAAAATTGGATTTAACTTTCGGAAAAATCGAGTTAAGATTTGCCTTGTAATGAGCCATTTTGAGAAATTAAATTCGTAAGCTTTATGATATATTTTTGGGACATAAATCATACCAAAATTAAGGTCTTGGAGCGTTCCAAACCATTTATTCATACGACATCGGGGTAGAGAAATATAAATTTTTAAATTAGGGTTGCCAAGTCACGTTGTCGCACTTCGGAAAAACTGGCAGGTTTATAGGCCAAGTTGGGACGCTGTTTTCTCCCAATCTATTGAGAGTTTCAAGGATATATTTATATGGAATTAAATATCCATGTGTCTAGTTTCTAACGCTGAAAACCGTTTGTCAATACGATATAGGAGTAGAGAGATACAAGTGTCCGAAGTTGCACTGCTCAAGCTGCCAAGCAGACAGCTTACCTACTGGATTGGAGAATTGAGGCGGTGGGCTTATAAGTTGTCTTTACCCATTATATTTCGTCAATATCCAGAGATTTCTTACACCAAAACACTCTCAAGCTCTCCAAGAACTGGTCCAAGATCCCCAAGAACCAAACTCGAGAGAAATAAACACAAATCATCATCAAAGGTCTTAAAGACTACAAGAGAATGCTTCTATGATGTTGTGGTGTGATTGAGGGCTGTTGTGAGCTATGTTGAGATAGGTTTTCGAGTTGTATCTGATGTATAAGGTATGTATAATATCTTCTTGATTGTGCCTAAGGTTAATCTTGTGTTGGTTGGGTTTTTTGAGTGAAAAATCATAAGATAGCACTTGAAAGAACATGGGATATGGTTGTCTTTTTGGTTGGACTGTTTTGTGGCTAAATATATAGTTTGTTGTGGCTGAAAATTGTGAGAAATAATTTGATAACATTGTGGCTGCTGTTTTTAAGATTTTCAGGTGTTAATTAAGTTGATTGAAGAAGAAAAGATGAAAAACAAGTGATTGACGATAAAAATTAAGGTGCTAGACGTATGGGGCTGTTTCGGAAGGCATTTTGTGGATGTTTTAAACTAGAAATAATATGGTACATATAAGTATGATGTTCTGAAGGTTGTAAACTAATTTGTGGAATAAGAGTTGGATTTAATTTATATCTTGTTATGAGTAAAAACGTGCTTGCCGCTCAGTATGATTGTTAAGATAATCGCAGAAACTCATATTGGATTATATTGTTGCTGTTGCTAAGTTGGTTATAGTTGTTGTTGTTGGGCTGTTGATGACCCTTAGTGGTTTTTGGGATGGATTAAAAAAGTTGCTTCTCGATTTTCCTTAAGTCATAGGACTAGCCAAATACGATTGTACAACATTATATGTTAATGGCAATATCATTTCACTTATTGTTGATGCAAGAAGTTGTGTTGAGCTTGGTTGAGTAATAAGGAAGAGATCATACAGGTATGTTAAGGCTGATCCTTATTTCTTTTGGCATGATCCAAGTAACGATACGTAAACATAATGCTATTCCATAAGTGGTTCAACTCTTAGCAGTTAAGGATGTCTATGTTATTCATTCATGTAAAGTGATATTCAAGCATGTCTAAGCATATTCCTAAGTCTCTATTTAGGTATTTGATAAAGATGCTAATGTTTATAATTGTCACGACCCAAACCGATGGGCAGCGACGAGCACCCAGTACCTTACTCAACCGAGTAACAACCCAACATATCTTTCGTATCATTCTATTATAGGTAAATTAACCGAAGTAAAGCATGGGGTAATAAAAACTTATACATATGGCATAGTGGCCTACAACACCAAAAATGATCACTCGTACACTGAACATAAGCCGACAAGGCCATACAATCTTTCACGTACACGACATATGTCTACAAGCCTCTAAGAGTACATAAATGTCATAAGGTCAGGACAGGGCCCCGCCATACTAATCAATACATGTCCTAGTCATACTGACCAAATAAGCAACCCGGAGCAAATGGAGCGTACCAACACCTTCCGCTGAGCTGATAGCCTACTTGGAGGGCTCTCATCCTGTCTATCGTGAGCTACGGGCATGAACGCAGCGTCCCCAGGCAACAGGAACGTCAGTACAAATAATGTACCGAGTATGTAAGGAATGAAAATCAATAAACAATAGACATGAACGAAACATGGAGTAAAAGACTCAACTTGTGTATCTGGATAGCTCTGTGAATCATTTAATGTTATAATGTCATGCACATGCGTATAAATATCATACCATGCATGGGTATATGTGTTCATAACATCATCAAGCCTCTGAGAGCATCCCATCATATCATCTCGGCCACTGTGGGCAAATCATCAACGTATACCAGCTGATCAGGTGGTGGTGCGTATATAACACCGTAACCTTTTCCCATATCCCATATACATAATATACATATATACACGTATATAACGCCATCTGGTCACGGGTCAATGTATATGTATAAATGAATGCAATGCATGAGAAGTACGTCAATAAAATCTTTCGAAATGAAATAAGACCATCATGCCTTTGATTAATATCATGAAAAAAACTTCATCAACTTACGTATTGTTTGAGACCCATGAACAGATGATAGATTAATATGACACATGGGGAATCAAAAACATAAGCATCTCTAGTATTTCTATGAATAGAGTCATTTATGGAAATTGTGCATTTGCTCGTTTCGTTTGTGTCGTATAAATCATGCCAAAAGAAAGAAGGAATAGCCTTAACATACCTGAGTCGATTCTCTTGAGAAAAATTTAACCGTACTCCCTTAAAATTTCAAAGCCTCATGTTAATTTGATTTGTTGAAGGTCTTGGGCGTTGCTTACATGACTTTCGTTTGTAACACACAATATTCACGTTTGAATCCTCATCATATGCATATGAGAATGTGTTTGTGATTCAAGTTGCTTATCCATCCATGCCTCTTAAGTTAGTGATATGTTTTATATATGGATGTGCAGCCACCAAACAATCCATACTTATTTTATTCTTTCCACCTATCTTACAATGACTTAAGAGTCATAAGGTTTAGGGGCTGCTACATTTTGGGCCTATTAGGCCTTATCCCAATCATAATTATTTACTAATTTTTTTGATTATCTTATTAATCTTGCACTGACCGATAATTACCATATTATCCACATAATTAAAAATTCTCTCAAATTATTTAAAATGCTACTCACTTTATACACATTTCTATCATGGTCATGTGGTACCTTGTATGGCACTAGTCCATAAATACCGGGTATTATAGCTTGGACCGTATTTTATCCTCAAATTGACAAACTTCAGCGGAACTCATTTTATTTGATTCACTTTCCCTCTTATCTTCATGAATTAACTTATCACTTGTTTGAAATAGCGTAATACTTATAATCCAAAAATAAATCTCATTCCCGAACTTACGTCGATTAACTTACGATGAAGCTTTAACGTAGGAAAATGCGGAATGTAATATCTCATTTCCGGACATTCATCAATTTACTTATGGCGTACTTTCACGTACGAAAACGTGGGGTGTAACAATAGTATAGTGATATATGCATCTTCATGCATTTACCATCGTGCTACAGCCGGTTAGGCAGTCATGCATATTCATTTACCACCATGCTACGGCCGGTTGGGCAGACATGCATCTTAATTTACCATCTAGCTATGGCCGCTTGGGCAGTCATGTATTTACCATCGGGCTACGGCCGATAGGGCAGTTACCACCGGTTGGGCAGTTATGCATCATTATTTACCACCAGTTGGGAAGTTATGCATTTACCACCGAGCTACGGCCGGTCGGGCAGTTACCACTGATCTGTTGGGCAGTTATGCATCGATATGGATAATGGTTCCAAAGAGGTCATATATATATATATATATATATATATATATATATATATATATATATATATATATATATATATAGGTGTATAATAAGTATGCATATACGGTAGCACTTCATAGGTTCAGGTGATTCTTATATCTCTTTCATTAATGTTGACTTATTATTATGTTTCAGTTATGCCTTACATACTCGGTACATTATTCGTACTGACGTCCTTTATGTTGTGGACTCTGCATTCATGCCCGCAGGTATAGGTAATCAGTTTGACGAGCTCTCATAGTAGACGAGGTTAGCATTCAGTAAAGGATCGGTAAGACTCCACTTCATTCGAAGTGCATCCGAGTCAACTCATCGTGTCAAAATTTTGCTACAGAATTATGGTTAGGCAGGGACCCTATCCCATTTGATGTCGAATAATCTTAGAGGCTTTGTAGATAGAGGTTCATTTTTACAGTATGTCAGGCCTTGACGGCCCATATGTATTAATGTTTTAAGTACAATAGGTTGCTGATATAGTATTTTCCCACTTACAGATGTACATTACAAGATGTGGCCGTGTTGGCCCATGATAGCTACAAAAAAAATGAGTTACAGAGTGTTTCTCTCGGGCCAGCATGGCACCGGGTACCAGCCACCCCTCCCCAGGTTTGGGGCGTGACAATGCTACCCTCACCCAAGCTCTGGTCATAGTGTTAGATGATCCACGATATTCTCCAGATTTTCCCGCTTATCATAGCCTTTCCAACCTCCCTAGTAGCTTAATCATCCATCCTCCACCTACATTCCCTGAAAATAGCCCTCCTATCATATCCACTATCTCCACCATTACTACTTCTCAACAACCTCTCCTTAGGTCCAACAATGAACACCAGTTCAAACCTCATGATGCCCAATACTACTCCTCAGAGTTGGCCCACAAGGTCCCACACTCACACAATCATAGCCCTCGAAATGAGCCTCATGTTGAAAATGAAAAGTTCGTAGGAAAAGAAAAGCAAGAGAAGATATCCAGAAAGCTGAAAGGTATAGAACAATCCTTAAAGAACATGCAAGGGATGGGAAATAAGATTAACATGTCTTACAATGACTTGTATATTCTCCCTGATATTCATCTACCTGCGGAGTTTAAAATGCCAAAGTTTAAACTGTATGACGGGCATGGAGATCCATTAGCCCATCTGAGGGGTTATTGCAGTAATATGAGAAGTGTTGGCGGAAAGCTGAGTTGTTGATGGCGTATTTCAGTGAGAGCTTGAGTAGGACAGCCTTATAATGGTATACTCGTCAAGATGTCAGTAAGTGGTATGCAAGGGGGGACATGGATCAAAGTTTTGTTCGACACTTTCAGTACAATATAAATATTATCTTAGACCGCTCCACCATGTCTAAGATGGAAAAGAAACCCGAGGAAAGTTTTAGGGAGTTTGGGCTTAGATGGGGGCAACAAGCTGCTCGAGGCAGTCCCCCGATTGATGAAGAAGAAATGGTTATGCTTTTCCTACAAGCTCAGGGACCTACCTATTTCAGTCATTTGATCCCAGCTTTAGGTAGTCTTTCAATGATGTTGTAAAAATGGGGGAGATGGTAGAAGAAGGGATCGAGTCAGGAAAAATCATGAGCTACTCTGCATTGAAAGATACTACGGGAGACATTCAGAATGTCTTAGTAAGTTTGGGTGGAAGAAAGAGAAATAGAAAAAAGGTTGTTGAGCCCCGCCAACGACAAGATCCAATAGGCGTTCTTGGTCAACGCTTTCAGCCTCAACATCGATCCCATGAATATCCCCACACTTCAGATAATCCTCCCCATTTCTACTTTTCTCCACAAAATCCCAAAAGTCATACCTCACTTTCCCAGTACTCTATCCACAATGCACGTCCATATGCTCCACCTCTTCAAGACTCGCAATGGCTTACACCACCTCCACAAATGCGTTACCGACCTCTACAAGCATATCAACCACTTACCCGCAAGAGATTCCAACCGAGGCCGGAGTACAAAATGAAAAAGCAGCAATAAAATGAAGAGTCTTTCACTCCTATTGGAGAATCATATGCCAGTTTTTTCTAAAAGTTGAGGCAATTGGGCATCTTGAAGCCGATTCAGATAAAAATATTGAACCCCCTTCCAAAGAATTTTGATTATTCTCAAAGGTGTGCATATTGCTCTAATTCACAGAGGCCCAACATAGAAAAGTGTTGAAATTTAAAAAGAGCAATCTAGAAGCTTATTGATGCAGGTGACATTATCATGCAAAATCTAGATGCAGCGGATGCTAGAAAAAGTCCAATGCTTGTTCATAATGAGACGCATATGGTGGGAATGTTTTGTGTTGAAAAGGAATATAAGAATGCTTATGAGTTCCTTGGCGGGCCACTTGCCGCGAAGTTTTCAGCGCTATCAGTCTCGGTTCTAGAAGTTGATCTTAAGAATGAGTTAGCAAAAGGGACCCAAAGCAATTTGCTAAGGTCAATGTGATGGAGACTCATGAAGGTCCTAGTAATGTCAATGTGCGACTCAGTGGCTAAGATGTCGAGTTTGGTAATGGGAAAGACTCTCCTTGCTTGGTTAGCAATGAAGGAGTCTTGGTAGTTTATTTTGTCGTCATTTCTGTTGTCCGGGTTATTTCAGGGTTATAATTCGGATATTGTCTTTTGACTCAAACCCTTCTATCCTTTTATTTTGCCTAGATCGACTACTTGTTACCTCATTTAGTGTTATTTAGGTTGTTCCAGGGTTGTAACCTAAGTTTTATGTTGCTTGTTTGGTTGTTCAAACCCTTTCACCATCTATTTAATGCAATCCCTTATTTTTCGTTATTTTTAGTCCATTTTTGTTTAGTTTTCTTTTCCTTTTATAGTTCTTTCATGCTAACTCCTGTGACATGACATGCATGCGGAATATTTAGTATGGTTTTAGAAGTTAGTCTAATCATGGAACAATGATATAAGTTTTAAAGATGACAGAGACATTTGAGGGAAATGAGTAAAGGTTTAGACATTTTAGAGATCATTTAAAGCCCAAATTGTGTGAAACTAGGGCATATAGTTTGGGAAGTTAAGAGGACGACAAGAATTTATTACAAGAGAGTGCGTCCCGGACAATTTGAAGCGAGGAACTTTATGTTCATGTGCATCTCCTGTGATAAGATAATGCCAAGGTAAATTTGCCCCAAACTGACGGAGGACACTCATTGTGGAAAAGAATTACCCAACAAGAGTTCAACACCCGACAAGGCACTAAAAACAAAGTGGAAGGCATATCAGTGATATCAATGCCGAAGCTGCAAAAGAAATATTATGCGTGATCTTCATTTTTCATCCTCAAGCTGCTTGTGTTGTACTTGGCATTTTCAGAGATTGGGAGTCCCTCTTTCAGCTACCCAAACACGTTATACCCTTTGGTACCCTTTTGAGCCTGTACTGATTTCTTTGACCTTCCATCTTTTGGAATCAAGTTGGAGTCATTAAAAAAATCATGTCCCCATATGAAGAAAGAAAAGAAGTCAAAAAGAAGAAAAAAGAAAAAAGAAAAATAGAAACAACAAAAGGTATTCCTTTGAACTATGTTCGACCTAATTCTTGTGTCAACAAGATACGTAGGCAGCCTTACTCTAGGGTTCAGTCATAACAAGTCAAAAACTCTAAAATTCCTCATTTCAAAAGAAGCTGGGGCAGAAATTTTGTTTTCTATAAAAGACGGTTCCAAAAGTTGTAAAGTTATACCCCATTTTGTCTTAGTTTGAATTTAAGCCTTCATGCCTTTCTTTCTTTCTAACCGTGCCCAAAAGCCACATTACAGTCCAAAAAAGGCCTTCCAAATAATCTTTGAGAGTGCTGAGTTAGGCATGCCAGGAACATATGATATTTTTACCATGGTTAATGCCTTGTCATCTGCAGAATCAGAGGAAATAAGAAGAAAAGAACAAAATGAGAGAGTCTCGTTGGTGAAAACCCTCACGGGCACCATAAGGCGACAGTGAGTTGAGAGAAAGAATAAATTGGGAGAGGCTTGATGGTGAAAACCCTTCGGGGAACCACAAGTTGAATTAGGATTGTGAATCTAATAGAACAATTGGACCATTGGAGCCCAATTGCAAAGGTTGAAGGTATGACAAGAATTAAAATTTAGACTTACTGGAAAGATTAGGCCACTTAATCCAAAATGTGTGTCAGGGTCATTAGAGTTGGTATCCACATCAGATAAATTTCTATTTTGTAATTTTCTTGTCAGATATTATCTATTTCCATTGTCCCCTTACTATGTACCTTTTTCTTTGTTTAAGTCCTCTTTTTGAGTCTGTTTTGTCAGAACAAGTGAGAAATAATTTTAAAATTTTCTACTAGCTTTCAAATTGCATAAAGTGGAGTCTGGATAGCACATCAAAGTGGCATGAGTCAGGAAAGAGTAGTATGCGCACTAGGTTGGTGACAATTGACGTGCTTTGGGATTCATGTAAAATGAAAAGGTTCTGTAAATGACAATTCATGAGCAGAATGCAACAGATAGAGGGTATTGGTCTTGAACAGATCACAGGTGTTTTCTGTGATAAGGGTTGACGGAAAAGTGGTTAGCCAATAACAAACAAGGTCTTCCAAGTTGAAATCAAAGTTATCATGGCAAGTGTAGGAGCAGTCGCCCTCAAGGTCAAGGCCACAAACCAACCACCATTTTTAAACTCATAAGTTTTCTTTGTTTGAAACAAGGACGATGACTATGTCCAAATCAAAGCTTGGAAGCTTGAATTTTTCAGGAGTTGTGCCCAAATTCCGTCAGCACAAAGGCTGTTTGAGAAGGTTTTAGCTTTCCTTAAGCTCCATCTCACATCTAGAAGACACACTTCCTAGTTTGGGTCATTCAGGTCATACTTTTTAGGAGATACACTTGCTATTCTAAATTTTCTCAATTTTACCCTTAGGAGATGCACTTCCTACTCTGGGTCTTTCAGATTTATTTTTAGGAGACGCACTTCCTAGTCAAATTTTGCTAGTTTTACTCACAGGAGACGCACATCCTAGTCGAGTCTTTAGTTTTACTCTCATTATTTGCATCCTTCAGCATATGTGATTTACAGTTTTGCTAACAACTCGCAAATTTTCCTAGTGGAACCTGGGGCAAAAAATTTTGTTTGTATTATTTCTTTGATTGCAGGCATCCACCTGAAGAACGAGGGTCAATATTTAAGGAATTGATTTCAGGTTCAAGGCCCGCCTGTAAAACAGGGTCAACTTTCAGTTTCCTTCAAGTTCAAGCAGCAGGATCCCGCCTGAAGAACAGGGTCAACTTTCAATTTTCAATTTTAAGAAGCAGGAGCTCACCCGAAAAATGCAGGTTTACAAGCGCAAGCCTACTTCAAATTCAAGCTTATTTCAAGTTCAAGTCAGAAGCACCAGGAGCCCGCCTGAATAACAAGGTAAACTGTCAATTTCCAATTCAATTCAGAAGTACCAGGAGCTCACTTGAAGAACATGGTTTGCTTTCGATTTCAAGTTCAAGTCAGAAGTATCAGGAGCCCGCCTGAAGAATAGGGTCAACTTTCAGTTTTCAAGTTCAAGTCAGAGGCACCAGGATCCCACCTGAAGAATAGGGTTAACCTCCAGTTTTTTCAATTCAAATCAGAACTAGCACGAGCCGCCTGAAGAAGAAGGTTTGCAAGCTCAAGTCTACTCCAAGTTCAAATTTATATCAAGTCCAAGCAGGAGGATGCCCGCCTGAAGAATAGGGTAGAATTTCAGTTTCCTTCATGCTCAAGTCAGCAGGAGCCCACCTGAAGAATAGGGTTGATTTTCATGTTGAAGATTCAAGTAGAGATTCAAAGAAGATTCAAGACAAGTAGATAGGATCTAGTATTTTTCTTTTCTTTCGCTGTAATTTTTGTCTTTATTTTTTTATGTAATGAGAGGAACCGCAAACCAGATCCTCGATGGCACTTCACTCGACTCTCCGCCTCGGTACACTTCTCTACTTCTCCTACTTCTGAACTACACGTGGCCTGATTCCTTTACAGCCAAGGATATGTAGGCAACTAAGATACCAGGGCTCGGTCACAATTATTTTATCCATCTTTATTTTCTTTTGAATAAGTGTCGGGTCAGAAACTAACTACGTTGCTTACTTATTTCTTTGCTCAAAAATACTTCGCGTTTCCAAGCAAAGAGGGGCAGTTGTAAGCACGTAATTTTGACCCGTCACGTTTTCGAGCTATTTTAGTATTTTAAATATTTAATTAAGTTAACTTTAATTTTATGCAATTTTAGTCTACTGTTACTTCAAATTACAATTTAAAAAACACAAAAATAGTTTCATATTTTTAGGATAGTTTAGCCTAATTAATTAGGATTGATTTTGCATTTTGTGGTATTTTTCATCTTATTTGAAAGAAAGGTAATTAAAATTTTAGGCCAAAGCTTTCAGATTCTAAAAGCCCAAATATTGTCAACCTCCTTCAGTAGCCCAACCCCTTAACCCACAGCCCAGTACCCGTCTCGACCCGCCAGACCCTTAAAATTGATCCATCCATCCCAGCCATCCATCCTCTCTAATCATATGGCCATCATCAATTCTCCCACCACATAAAAATCAAAACACCAGACCCAACCACCCATTCTCCAACCCCTACTGTCGCCGCTATTCACCGGATTACACACCCAAACTCGAACGATTTCACTCGCCCGAGTTTGCTGGTCCCCTCCTCTCTCCTCCTCCACGTCACATGTCCCATAACGACCTCTGACAACAAATATTCCCTTCTCCCCTATGCCTCACGCGCTATTGATATAGATAACAATTTTGGATAAATGGTAGCTGTTGGTTCTGAGGGATTCAAGATCCTAGGCTTCCATTTGCCCGATTTGGTTCAAAAAGAAGAAAATCTAATTTTTGAGAATTTTCAGATTGGAAAGTGATTTTGGGCTTGACTTGGAGAGAAAAGCAGAAGCTTCGAGAAAAGCTTTATATTCTCTGATTTTTCCAGATTTAAGGAGTTCCTTTGACAGAAAAGAAGGAAAAAAGTGGATAAAAATTAGGGAGAAGTTCTAGGGCTTGAGGGAGGTTTCGTTTTGATTTCATCTGATTCTTTAGAGAATCTGAAAGCCATTCTACATTTCTAAAATGAAAATTCCAAAAAAAAAAGTTAGGTCTAATTTCTAGTTTCTCTTTTCTTTTGAATCAAAAAATCACAAAAATATTTTAGCTACTATTTTGATTTCGACCATGGATTTCGCTTGAGGTGCTGACATTTGGTTTGAGTTTGTTGTCGAGTTCAAGATTTTGTATTCCGATTCCTGGAGTGAATTAGCCACTATTTCGCTGGTTTTTGGACTTAAAGTTTGTATTCGACTTGCTTCATTATCTATTAAAGGAAAATTGCTATTTCAGGTTCATCTCTTTTCCTCTCTTATTGTTTTCTGTGATTTGTGCTTTTAAACTTGGTATTGACTTGTTACTCTTAATTTTTCTCTTGTTTGAATTTTATAAAATACGGGAGTGATTTTCGTAGATGGTAGGGGTATGATATTCTTGGTTTGAGTTTCGTGTTTTTCTTAAGTAAATCATTTCCGAGATAAGTCAGGTACATAAACTTCAATTAGTATTGATGTTTAGCTGTTTTCTTGCTTCGTACTTGTTTAGAGTGTTTGAGCATAATTTTGAGCTTGATATCTTTCTATGTTTGAGATGGTTTTGGTATAAATATTTAATAGTTTATTTTGTGCATCTTTAGATCCACGAGATGAATTCTTCATATTTGCCTCAAAGTTGATTTATCACTATTTGGGTCTCCTAGTCTATTAAAGTTGGCGTGAAGCTGGTTTTAAACTACTGTTGGAGTTGATTTTCTTCTACTCTACTAAAATCTTAAAGGCTGGAATTAATCCTTAATTGAATGAATTTAATGTCTTTCTAAAAAATATAAATAAAGTGCTATAGCATATTATCTTAGTAGAAATAAGAGCTCTTGTCTCGTGTGGATTATGTGCTTCTTGTTGTTCTGTTGGCACTACTTTCTTCCCTCTAATTTAGTCACTATTGTTATTAGATTGTCTTAGTGTACTTGTCTTGCACCTTTTAAGATAGTGTAGGAACATGCGATTAACCTGAATGATAGAGTATAATTTAGGCTTGAAAAGTGGGTTTAAAGAATGTGAGACTATAAAATTGGAGTGGTAAGAAATCTGCTAATGGCTTTTCCCAGTAGCTTGATTCACCTTTTTGCTCCTTTATGTTTTAGTTCATTATTCTACAGTCTTAGTTAGTTGCTTATTCATATCCTTTGAATAGTTTAAATGCTCGTTGGTGGAATGTCTATTTCCAGTTTTCGTTTGTGTCATTATTTGTGTGATTCTTTATGTGGATGATTTGAACGAATTAGTGTGGATGATATTGGGTCGTGGGAGTTGGAAAAGACCGAGATCATTAGTGATAAAATTATTTACATGCCTTAGGAATTGAGCTTGGTCAAATACATAAAAATAAAAAAAATAAAAAAGTCAAAAGAAAAATGAGCATGAATTGAATTCTCCTGCTACTTGGTTTTCTTGTATTTTTTCCATTATCCACTAGTAGCGTGTTTAGGCCGACCACACCTGGGTAGGAAACTATTAGGTTGCTTATTTATTTTTCTTTTATTGACACTATAGGTCGTCCCCTTAGTAATTATAATTTCCTCAGGGGAATGCCCTGAAGCACATATAATTGAATACTGAAGGCAGACGTCCTTCGAGGAAGCATTAGTATAGGCTAGTTTAGGAATTTTTTTTATTTCCTTTATTTTCCTTTTAGGTAGGGGATAACCTTGAGTCTCTTGTTTGTTTTTATCTCAATTTGATATTCTTAAAAGCCAACTTGATCAAGTATGCAATCGTACTAGTTATGGGTGTCACGACCCAATTTCTCCTATAGACCGTGATAGCGCCCAACATTACCGCTAGGCAAGCCAACAGTGAACTAACCATGTGATTATTTCCTTTAACAATCTAGAAATAATTGATATTTAATTATTGAATAAATAAGAAGTGAAAAGTTTATTAAAATGAGAAATAAACAATTTTAAGGGCAAATGAGATGAAGTAAATAATCAAAAATCATCAAGTATCTACTAGCATAATTCCCAAGACCTGGTGTCACAAGTGTATGAGCTACTTGTAGAATATACAAAAATACTAAACTGCTGTCTGAAATAAAGTAGAAAGAAAGTAAATTCAAAAGAAAGACTTCAGGTGCTGGAAAACGAGCTCAGAAGGCAGCTCACCGCAAAGTCTCGGAGTATCAAGGGTGCGCGTCGGGATGATAACAAGATGCAGCTGCCTCAAATCCTGCACAGTTAGTGCTGAAGTGTAGCGTGAGTACATAAACATCATGTACCCAGTAAGTATCTAGTCTAACCTCGAAGAAGTAGTGACGAGGAGTCGATTTCGACACTTACTATGGGCTAACAATAAAATACCGAAATTCTAAATAAGCATGAGTTATGTAAATGATAATGAAAACTCAATAACAAGCAATAAATAAACAATTTTTTCACTGGTAGTAAATCCCAAATGCATTTCCATCATTTAACAATTGTAACCTCTCAAGCCAATAAAACAACTTCAAGTATAATTGGGCTCCAAGTATTATTACGCATGAATTATGCCGAGGTCGTACGACCCGATCCAAAATACATATACATATATTGTGTGCACTACTGAGGGTCGAATGACACAAAACATAGATGCATCTATTAACCTGCTAAGGTGAACGGCCCGCTCCCATGAAAGTAGAGGAATTTACCAGAAATGCTTGCCACGCGAGTGAACATAGATTTCTCAAAGTTATTATAAAATTCTTCAATTCTTTCCAAAGGTAAGAAGTCTAAACTGTAGACTTTAAATCTTACCATCCTCAATCTCAGCTCTATTTAAGACAATTAATATGCATAATTAAATAACAGTACCAACAAAGTATGATGTAAACCTAAAACTACCCGGACATCACATGGAAAATATAGCTACGCACGGACTCTCGTCACCTAGTGCGTACGTAGCTCCCCACACAAGTAATTTACAACAAACATACCTAAGGGGATGAGTTTCCTCTTACAAGGTTGGGCAAGAGACTTACCCCATTCTCAAGTTCACTTCTAATCCACAAATATGCTTTAAATCCTCAACTCGGTGTCAAACGACTCGAAACTAGTCAACTGTTATATAAAATAATCTATACATGTTCAAAAGTTCATATTCTAACTGTTAGAGTGGTTATCCAACCCCAGTTGAAGGATTCCTAAAATTCATCCCCCGACCCACGTGCCCGGATTCCGAAAGTTTTCGAAGAAAGTTGTTACCCACAAACTCACGAACCCAAATATATAATTTTCACTCAATTCTATAACTATTTTCGTGGTTAAATCTCATTTTTATCAAAATCTAGGTTTTTCATCTAAACCCATAATTTTCTCATTAAAATCTACCCATAATCTATGTATTTAACTTGCATTAGATAGAAATCACTTGCCTCCAAGTTGCTAGGTGAATACCCCTCTCAAAAAGCTCTAAAATCGCCCAAAAAGTGAGAGAAATGGGTTAGAAATGGCTTAAGTTCCGTAATAAATGAAGCTCGCTACCTCCAGGATTTCCGCTTCTGCGGCTCCTTGGCCGCATCTGTGGCTCCGCATCTGCGGAAAGGGCCTCGCAAATGCGGTCCTCCCCTCAGCTGGCTTCCTCCCTTCTCTTACCAGTGGCTCGTTTCTGCAAGACCGCTTATGCGATGAGCACGTCGCACCTGCTCCTCCCCCACTTCTGCGATCGCATGCTTTGCACATGCGCCTCCGCAGGTGCGGTCTCCTTAATTCCTGGGAAGCCTTCAAAGGGCCGCTTCTGCGGTCGTTGGTTATTAATGAGGCTGCCACAATTGCTTTAAATTCTGATATGAGCTATGTAAAGATGGTGACGTTTGCTCAAGCTACGGAGACCCGCAAGTTGAAGTACAGGATGGAGAGAGAGGGTAGCAGCAAGGCCAGATCCGCGGGACATCCTGGAGATTCATTTGGTGGGGGAAGATCATTCTTTAGGGGAGGATCGTCAGTGCCATCTCAGTCCTATGCTCAGTCTTCAGCCAGTGCACCACCAGCAGGGCACAGTCAGTAGTAGGCTACTCGTTTCAGGCCCAATCAGGGCAGGAGGGGACCCCACCAGCAGGGTCGATCAGGAGGGAGATTCCAGCAGCAGCGCCCCCCATGCCCCAAGTGTGGGAGGATGCATTTAGGGATCTGCTACATAGACCTGCCAGTATGTTATGGGTGCGGGATGAGAGGCCATATTCAGGGGGAGTGTCGTGTATCCCGCCAGGGTGCGGGCAGGGGCACAACACAACCATCGAGTTCTGCAGCTACTACATCTCCAGCACCCCCTCCAGCTCGAGGCTCTCCAGCACCAGCATGGCGTGGTGCAGCTAAGGGTGGTGCTCAGAGTTC
The DNA here is from genome assembly GCF_001879085.1 of Nicotiana attenuata. Classification (NCBI taxonomy): domain Eukaryota; kingdom Viridiplantae; phylum Streptophyta; class Magnoliopsida; order Solanales; family Solanaceae; genus Nicotiana; species Nicotiana attenuata. The sequence continues at coordinate 36,375 of NW_017673992.1, forward strand.
AGGAGGACCCAGATGTTTCTATGCTATGAGTGGTCGCCAGAGTGTAGAGGCTTCTCCAGATGTTGTCACAGGTATACTGATTGTCCAATCTTCTGATGTGTATGTCCTTATTGATCCCAAATCCACCTTATCCTATGTTACTCATTATGTTGCTATGGAATTCAGGATAGAACCGAAACATCTTCATGAGCCGTTATTTGTATCTACTCCGATTGGTGAGTCTATTATGGCCACACGGGTCTATAGAGATTGTGTTGTCACGGTACGTGGTCGAGATACCATGTCCGGTCTCATTGAATTGAGGATGGTTGATTTTGATGTAATTATGGGGATGGATTGGCTTTATTCATGTTTCGCCAAGCTCAACTGCCGAAATAGAACTATGAGGCTTGAATTTCCTAATGAGCCAGTAGTTGAATGGAAGGGGGATAATGTGGTGCCAAAAGGTAGGTTTATTTCTTACTTGAAGGCCGCGAAGATGATTAGCAAGGGGTGTATCTACCATTTGGTCCGGGTTACAAACACTGATGCTGAGGCACCTAGACTTGAGTCTGTGCCAGTTGTGAATGAATTTTTGGATGTCTTTCCAGATGAGCTCTGTGGGATTCCACCAGACTGAGAGGTTGATTTTGGAATTGACGTGATGCCAGGCACGCAGCCCATATCTATTCCACCTTATAGAATGGCACCGACAGAATTGAAGGAGTTAAAGGAACAATTGATGGATTTGTTAAAAAAGGGTTTCTTCGACTGAGTGTGTCACCTTGGGATGTACAGATTCTCTTTGTAAGAAAGAATGATGGGCCGTTACGAATGTGTATTGACTACCGGCAGCTCAATAAAGTGACAATAAAAATTAATTACCCTCTACCAAGGATAGATGATTTGTTTGATCAATTACAAGGTGCTAAGTACTTCTCCAAGATTGACTTACGGTCCGGGTATCACCAATTGAAGATAAGAGAGCAGGGTATTCCAAAAAAAAGCTTTCAGGACCCGGTATGGGCACTTCGAGTTTCTGGTAATGTCTTTTGGGCTAACAAATGCCCCGACACCTTTCATGGATCTTATGAATAGAGTCTTCAAGCCTTTTATTGACTCCTTTGTGATAGTTTTCATTGACGACATTCTTGTATATTCACGAAGTCGATAGGACCATGCCGATCATCTCAGGGCAGTTTTCCAGACTCTTCATCAGCACCAATTGTATGCGAAGTTCTTGAAATGTGAATTGTGGCTTGAATCTGTTACATTCTTGGGTCATGTTGTCTCCAGAGAAGGAATAAAGGTTGATCCTCAAAAGATTGTGGCGGTGAAGAATTGGCCTAGACCTACAACTCCAACAGAGATTCGTAGTTTCTTTGGCTTAGCTGGGTATTACAGGAAGTTTGTGGAGGGGGTTCTCTACTCTTGCCTCTCTGTTGACTAAATTGACGCAGAAAGCAGTCAAGTCCAATGGTCTGATGCTTGTGAAAGGAGCTTCCAAGAGTTGAAATCAAAATTGACTACTGCGCCCATGTTGACCCTACTAGAGGGTACAGATGGGTTCGTGGTATATTGTAATGCTTCAAGGATCGGGCTTGGGTGTGTGTTGATGCAACATGTTAAGGTCATAGCTTATGCTGCTAGACAACTCAAGAATCATGAAAAGAACTATCCAACACATGAAATTAGCTTGCGGCGGTGGTTTTTGCATTGAAGATTTGGCGTAATTACTTGTATAGGGTCCATGTGGATGTATTTACGGACCACAAGGGCCTTTAATATATTTTCAAAAAGAAGGAATTGAATTTGAGGCAGAGAAGATGGCTTGAGTTGCTCAAAGACTACGACATCGACATTTTATATCATTCGGGGAAGGCTAATGTTGTGGCAGATGCTCTTAGCCAGAAATCTATGGGAAGTTTGGCTCACTTGGAGGCATGTCAAAGGCCGTTGGCCAGGGAGGTTCACCACTTGGCTAGTTTGGGAGTTCGTCTTGTGGACTCTAATGACGGAAGGGTGATTGTGCAGAATAGAGCTGAATCATCGCTTGTGGCAAAGGTCAAGGAGAAGCAATTCAATGATCCATTGTTGGTACAGTTGAAGGAGGGGATTCATAAACATAAGACTACAACATTTTCTCTTGGCATGGATGATTGTACACTAAGGTACCAAGGGCGGCTGTGTGTTCCAGATATTAATGGTCTTCTGGAAAGAATCATGGCGGAAGCTCACACATCCAGGTATATCGTGCACCCAGGTTCTACAAAAAACGTATCATGACCTCAAGGAAATCTATTGGTGGAATGACATGAAAAGGAATGTGGCAGACTTTGAGGCAAGATATCCGAATTGTCAGCAAGTGAAGGCCGAACATCAACGTCATGGTGGGTTGGCACAAAGCATAGAAATTCCAATATAGAAGTGGGAGATAACTGATATGGATTTTATGGTTGGGTTACCGCGTACTCCGCGCAAGTTTGACTTAATTTGGGTTATTGTGGACCGACTCACGAAGTCAGCACACTTCTTGCTAGTTAAATCTACCGACACAGCGGAACAATATGCTCAATTGTATATCAAGGAAATAGTCAGGCTTTATGGCACTCCAGTTTCCATCATTTCCGATCGAGGGGTTCAGCTCACGCCTAATTATTGGAAGAAATTTCAGCAAGGTTTGGGTACGCAGGTAAATCTTAGCACAGCCTTCCATCCATAAACCGACGGGCAAGCAGAGCGGACTATTCAGACGCTTGAGGACATGTTGCGTGCTTGTGTCCTTGATTTCAAAGGTAGCTGGGATGATCATTTGCCACTTATAGAGTTTTCTTATAACAACAGCTTTCATGCTAGTATTCAGATGGCACCATTTGAGGCATTATATGAGAGGAGGTGTAGATCTCCTATTGGGTGGTTTGAAGTTGGAGAAGATGAATTGATAGGACCAGACCTCGTGTATCAGGCCATGGAGAAGGTTAAGATCATTAAGAAGCAGTTGAAGACCGCCCAGAGCCGTCAAAAGTCCTATTCGGATGTTCGTCGGAGAGACTTAGAGTTCAAGGAAGATGATTGGGTATTCTTGAAGGTTTTCCCCATGAAGGGTATTATGCGGTTTGGAAAGAAAAGGAAATTGAGTCCAACGTATGTTGAGCCGTACAAAATCATTCAGAGGATTGGTCAGGTAGCGTACAAGCTTGAGCTACCACCTGAGATGTCATTAGTGCACCCGGTATTTCATGTGTACATGTTGAAGAAGGTAGTTGGAGATCCGTCAGCTATTGTGCCGGTTGAGACCATCGAGGTTAATGAAGAATTGTCATATGAAGAGATTCTAGTTTCCATTCTTGATAGGCAAGTCCGAAAGTTGAGAAATAAAGAAATTGCCTCCGTGAAGGTATTATAGCGAAACCAACAAGTTGAATAAGCTACTTGGGAAGCCGAGGATGAAATGAAAAAGAAGTACCCTCATTTGTTTGAATAGCCATATAATAGTTCTATGAAGTTGTTTCCCATAAATTTTGTATCACTTGTTCAGCTAATGTAAAGACGTTCCTTTTTGGTTATATGTTCCATATGAGGCCACGGTTGGTGTCGTTTTGTGTCATATTGCGTCATTTGATCATATACATATATGTTGTTAAGATGTGTTTTCGGGGCTCTCTGACAGGTGGATAGGCCTAGTTACATAGGAAACTCTTGCGAAATTTTTGGAAATTTAGGGAGTTAGCCAAATTTGGCGTTGTTGGTATGTGATGTCAAAATTGAAGTCGCATAAGGTGCTATTAAGTGAACCTTTATCCTCATTTGAGGACGAATGATCTTAAGTGGGGGAGGATGTAAGGCCCCGTGAAATTTTACCTAAAATGCGGAATTTCGTGGTGCCAAGTTAGATTTATGTGTTGTAATAGCGGTTCGGACTTTTTTGGATTGAATAGTACACTACAGAGTTAAAGGAAAGTGTTTTGCAAAAATGTGTATTTCTGTGGCCCATTATGCGGCCGCATAATCACTCTGCGGGCCGCATTTTAGCCGCAGAGTGAGGCAGTCTTTTTGGCCAATTTTGAGGTCTGTTTCCGCGGCCAATTATGCGACCGCATAACCATTGCACGGGCCGCACTTTGGCCGCATAACACTTCTTGAACTTTTGTGAAAGGAGGTTCTCCAGCGCATTATGCGACCGCAGAACAGGTCTGCAGACCGCATATAGGCTGCAGACCGAGGCAGAAAATTTAGGTCCCTGAGGGCCACTTTTCGCGGTCATTTTGCGGGCCGCATAGCCATTATGCGGTCGCATATGCGACCGCAGATCCGTGTCGGGGCTCCAAATTTACGAATTTTAAACCCGATCTCATGTCCTTAAAACATATGCAAAGGCTCATTTGAGCCTATTTTTGATGCTTTAGAGTGAGAGAAGGAGTCCTAGAGTGAGAGAGTGATCCTCAACTAATTTCTCCTCAATTCTTGCTTAAGACGTTGAAGATTGTCAAGTAAAGTTCACTAAGTCCTCACCTTAAAGGTAAGAATTTATGCCCTATCTCTTAGTTTCAAAATTTGTACTAAAATGGGTAATTAGCAAGATGGTTCATGGGCTTGAGGGTTGTTTGTTTTGCATGCATGGGTGGTGAAAGAATGTAGGAAGATTATGGACTAAAAATGATAAAAGATGAGTTGTGGAATGATGGAATCTTACACAAAAAGAGTCTTAAAGCATAATGCACACATAGTGTTCGATAGAATGCTTTAGTGGGCTAGAATTATACATCATTCTCCTAATTTTGGGTTCAATTCTGCTATATTGCAAAAATAGATTGAAGATGCTAGTTCCGGAAACATCTTAAAGTCTTAAGATCTCAATTGAGGTATGTATGGCTAAACCCCCTTCTTCTTAGAATCGAACCTCTGGTGTTCGGGTAATTGGTGTAAGTCCCTAATTTGATCATACTAGAATTGACTGCCCTAATGTGTTGTGCTGAAAGATTCGTGTTCAATATTTGCTCTAAATTGTTTATCATGTTATCATGCCATTTGAGGATGTGTTAAAATGTGGAATCGTGTTGAGAAAGGTTAAGAATTCATGCCAAGAATCGAATAAGGATTGTTATGCCAATTTGTATGAAAGGCCTCTATGTGCTTATGATTTTTCCAAGTCTTCCCCTTATGTGTACAAATGCCTTACATGATATCCCTTATTGTTGCTGATAATAGTGTTATTGAATGTGTAAAAAGGGAAACTTGAATTGTAAAATACGGCCAAGTGCCAAGAATGACTTAATGAATGAGGCCACTTGTGCCAATGTATTGAAATATGGGAAAGAAATATGAAGTGAGATGATGGAATGAAAGGATCATGTCTCAAATGAGATGGCCTAGCCGATCAGAGCCGTGATCAGACGCCATGCCGCACACATGGTGGTAACTGTGCTGGAAATGATTGATTGTAATTGTGGATATGGGTTATGTCTCAAATGAGATGACCTAGCCGATCGGGTCGAGATCGAACTCCGTGTAGGAACACGGTGGTATTATGGATTATGGCACGTGGCACTAAAGATTACCAACCTAATAAAATGGAAATTGACTTGAGAACTTATATAATCCTTACTTGATGTTTTGGTATTTGTTTGAAGCTCTTATTGTACATCATGATTGCTTCCTCTTTGTATCATTATTCATTCTATTAAGATTGGTGTTTAGCTTTACATACTAGTATTATTCGACAATACTAACGCCCCTTTTGCGGGCGGGGAGGGGGGAGGGGGGATGGGGGAGGGGGGAGGGGGGGCTACATCTTTAAATGGATGTAGGTGGTTCCACAGCAGACAATGTTGATCGCAGCTAGTGGTGCATCCTCATCATCTTCCCATCAGACTTGGTGAGCCCCATATCTTCCCGGGGTCTGTAGTACATCTTTTGTTTATATGTTTACCGCGTTTTGTGGTATACCCGAGGCCTTGTTACCGACATTAGCATAACTGTGTTTTGTATCTTTGGAGGCTCCGTAGATATCTATGTGGGTTGTATATGGGCATTGGAAGGGTCAGTGGATTATGTTGTGTTTTGAACCCTTGTTCCTTCAAATTGTAAAGTGCATGAAAATTTGAAAACCTACCAATATGTAACAAAATGAATTGATTTGGAAATGTTTGCAAAAACCCTCCTATGGTATAATTAATAATAACTTGTTTTCTTGATCATAATGAGTTGGGTAGAAAGCGTCTAATAGGCTTGCTCAGTCATGTTCACTCGGTAGAGCGCCGGTCGCGCCTCCCGAGGTTGGGGCGTGACAGAATAGGGATCTAGAAAGCAAAACGACCGGTCGGGTCGTTACAACGGGGCTCGGGGAATGCCTAACAACTTCTCCCCGAGTCAAATGAACCCCTTTTGTCACGACCCAAAATCCTTAAAGGTCGTGATAGCGCCGGAAACCACTGTTAGGGAAGCCAACACTAAATAGTTAATCAAATTCTCATTTTAGTATTTTTGAAATCAAAAATTTCCTCAATTAAACTTGTAAAAAGATAAACTTTACAGAATAAATAATAATATTTTCCAAATTTCAATACTGAATATACCATAATCATCCCAGAACCCGGTGTCACAAGTCATGAGCATTTACTAGGAATTAAAAATATAATACAATAACTGTCCGGAATATGAATTTGGACAGAAAAGAAAACTACAAGTACTCTGAAGGAGACTCTGCTGGCTGTGGATTATCTCACAAGATGCAGCTCACCTAAGTCCCCGTATCAACCACGCCGTTGCGCCCACAAAGCCACTAGACATACATGTGCATGTACAACAAAATGTACAGCAAGTTTAGTATGAGTACGAAAACAACGCGTACCCAGTAAGTATCCAGTCTAATCTCGAAGAAGTAGTGACGAGAGGTCGACTCCGACACTTAATATGGCCAACAATAATATATCGATAATATGTGAAATTATGGATTTTATAAGGCAACTGTAAACTCAAAAACATGAAGCAGGTAAACAATTCTTTTGTTAATAGGAGATTTCCAAATTTATTTTCATCTTTTAACAAATTATATCTCCCGGCCAATGAGGCCACATTAATTATCAATAATTCTAAAACAATCAAGTATGTCATGCACAAATCATGCCGAGGTCATACGGTCCGATCCAACATAAAAGTAAATTGTGCACTGTCGAGGGTCGACCAGCGCAAACCATAGATACATCTAATTATCCCGCTCGCGAATCACACATGCGATGCGGTCAAATATAAATTTAAGGAATTACCCCGCTCTCGGATCACACATGCGATGCGATCAAATACAAATTTAATGAATTACCCCGTGTTGATACCCAAATTTTCCCTCATAAACTTCAAAATGCATATATACTAAATAGTGCATGAGCATCAACCAGTATTTTTCCATAATATTTTGTATTTTTTAAAGCATTTTATTATATAAGTAATTACTAATTGCATCACAAATGATTTTATAATAATTTTATTTGCTTAATTTTATCATTTTATATTTATATTGAGCTTTGAGTATTTCACAAATAGCCATAAGTACATATTAGGGTTATAATTGCAATAACTTTGCAATAATAGCCCATGTTTGCATAATTACCTTATTTCACAACAAAATAACCTTTTATATTTTTATAATGCTAAGTAATTATTTTAAGCCATCTTCATGCATAAAAATCTTTTTTATCATATTAGATATTTTTTTACAAATTATTTTATTAATAAATTGGGTATTTAACAAATAGCCCCTTTAATTATGTTTAAATTCGGACCCGCCAGCCCAATTCAAATTAAACCTTAGCCCAATCCGCCCCAGCCCAAATTAAATGACCCCTACCCGACCCAGAACCTCCTCTAATCGTGGCCGTTAATCTCTGAGATCAACGGTCCATGTTATCCATTTTCGTTTTTAATCCAACGACCCCCCAAACCCTACCCATTCTCTTCAATTGCGCCGCCTCTAAATCCTCTCCTCCTCTCTTCTTTCTAAGACAAAACTCAAACCCTAGCCGCCGTCACCGGAAAATTACCCGTTCCATAGGGTTCTTTGTGATTTTAGGCCCCTGCCGACCTCTTACCTCTTCTGGTTGTTCGATTTAATTGTTTTATGAAAGAATCTCGAAGAGATCCAACTTAGATCTGTTCAAAACCGTTTAGGAATCTACCTAAGGTCATCTCCGTTTGTGAGTACTATTATCTTCGTGTTTATGGCTCGAATCTATGGTTCCAAACTAAATTTTCTTTCATCTCTGTCATTCTCTTAAAACCCTAGTCTCTTGCTACTCGAATCCGTTCAGATCCTTGTAGATCTGAGATAGTTTTAAGTTTATTTTGTTATTTCTCTTAAAAAAACTTTCTGTGTTTTCTTATTATTAGCCGATTTTTTGTCTTCTCTAAAGCTAGGTTTTCACCCCTTTAAGTTTCTGAAAAATACTAACTTTTTAAGTGTTTAACCTTAATTTTCTTTACTTGTTCGACTGATTCTCATGGATGTGTTCTAAAACCCTAGGGTTTTGATCTTTAACGGGTTTTCTGTCAAAATTCTTAGACATTTAAATGCCTTCAACTATGGTTTTCTTCTTTACTATTTCGACCGATTCTTTTTGAGTTTCATCTCTATGCCTTTGACATATCTTAGGGTTTTAATTCTCTGACTATTTATCCTGTTGTCTTTTGCCTGTTACCTTTAACTCTGTCAATTAACTTGTTAATTGATTTACTTACTTAAATTAGGGTTTAAATTTGGTACCCATGTTTCCTTATTTAAGTTTTACTTGTTCTTACTCTATTTATGTATCCGTATTATTGGCTTGATTGTGTGTCCTGATTCCTAATGGATTCCTGAAACTGTTTCATACCTTATTAACCTTGCTCTTAATTCCGGATTGATTCTGTGTGAGATTTTTCCTTAAATTAAGTGGTACTTATTTGATTTTGTCCTCTTAATTGATTCCTGACTGATTGCTAATTGATTTTCATACCTTATGTATATGTGATTGATTCATTACCTTATGTGACCTACCCTATTGCATGCTATAAAAACCTTTTTGTTCTGATTTTCAGAAGAGACTAAGAGACTTACACGAACACACTCAGAAAGAAACACACACACAAAGACTTTTGCTCTCGAACCTTTCTCTTACTTGTGTTTGCTGCATTGTCTAGCCGGCTGAAAGCCAAGGCTAGACTATTGGATTCTGCATACTTTCAACTTTTTCTTTGCTATTCTTTTACTGGTATGTCTCCTTTCCTATTATTATTCAATATGCTATGGAATTGAACCTATGTGCCTCATGTTTATTACTCTTCATCAGCATGTCCACCTCTATGTGATTAAGCCTATGTACTTCTTGTTCATGAATCTTAACCAGCATGCCTACTTCCATGAAATTAGACTTAGGTGCTTCTTGTTTTTTTTCCAGCATGTCTGTTAAACCTATGTCTATTTGTCTCTCAACTAGCATGATTTTTGTCCTGTTTTAAGTGTTCACCCCCTAACAAACTCCTGGTTAATTCATGACTTCTATGCTCTCAACTTTTGCTACCTTTCTGTATGATTGTCTGATCAGTAATTTGACCCCAGCATGCTGTTCTTTGATTAAAATATGTCTATATGTTCACCTAGTGATCAATAATGGATTAAGGCCATGTGAAACCTTGTTCAAATTAATTGATACTCTGTCCTGTCTGTTGTTTGATTGCTGGAGTTCATGGCTCAACTCTCCCTGCTAAATGTGTGCTGCTTGTGGTTCTTGTAATCTAGTACTCTCTTTCTACGCACTTCTGAAATCCAAACTATTTTTTCTAAAACAAAACTGTCTTCTATTTTCATACATTATTTTCAACTCCTGCTCTTAGTTTACTGGGGTCCTGCCACCCCCAATGTGAGCACTGTTTAGGGTCCATGAGACTCCTCTAAACTCTGACGCATTGGGGCTGGTTTCCAATCCTTTATGAACTGCTTCTTACATTTGTTCTCTAGTGTGAGCACTGCCCTGGGTTCTCGAAGCCCTTGGGAACTCTGATACACTAGAGATTTGGGTTCTTGGTGCTTTGCCAATGGTTACTGTGTATCTCTGAGCTTTGGAGCTGTTATGGTTTGAAGGCCTGGGTTATCCGGATGCATCGGGCCTGCTGCAGGCTTCCTATAGTTATATATTTTGTTAATTATTCATTTGCTTATGGTCTGTAATAATTATTTTGTAATAACGATGGGGTAATAGTGAATTGGGAAAAAACTGGGCCTAGTTTAATGTTTGCATGAGAATGGGGTAGAAAACTTGCTTTAGATGTCCACTTCTTTCAAATATTTTCACTACTATATGCTAGATATCCTGCCTATAGGTTATTTATATTCCATTACTGCATGCAGTAGATAACATGCCTATAGGTATTTGTTTCGATGCATTCTGTTACTGTGTGCAGTAGATAACATGCCTATAGGATTTAATTTGTTCAACATGTCCTGACCCATTTTTAGATGTTATGCCTATAGGACCAGAATAATTCTGAGTACCCTTTCAAGATTCACACTACTGCACTTAGACACCATGCCTATAGGGCTGTTAAATTAATTTCTGCATGTAAATCAATCCCACAAAGTTTCAAAATCGATTCTGCATTTTAAAATCACGCCTATAAAGTTTTAGGTCACTTCTGCGTTTAGATACCATGTTTATAGGAAACTTCAAAAAATAGATACCATGTCTATAGGAAATTTCAAAATTATTTTTGCATTTAGATACCATGTCTGTAGGAAATTTCATAATCATTTTGCATTTAGATACCATGTCTATAGGAAATTTCAAAATCATTGTTGCATTTAATACCATGCCTATAAGGTCTTAAGATCAGTTCTTTTACACTTAGATATCATGCCTGTAGAGTCCAAAAGATAAAAATCAGCCTGCTAAAACCAGTAATTGTTTACAGCTCAGATACCCGATTTATAAAATTCTATCCGACAATCACTTAGGCAATCTTGTAGGTTAATTGTATTCTGGGTTTAAAATTGCTATTTTCCTGCTGCTCATAAATTGCCCAGATTCGGTAAGTAATAAAATCAGTAGGCAAACTAATTAGGTATTTACTGCCTCGCCTTAATAAAACTGCTGCATATTTTGTGCTCATCTAGACATCCTGCTATAGGACTTTAACTCATTTTAAGACTGTTTGTTTGAGGCATGCAATTGTTTGTGTATTTGTGGAGGTAAATATGAGCCCTTAATTGCATCTTTATGTGACAGTCCTACTTGTTTTGTTTGTCGCCTAGTTTTTCTCCTTTTAACACCATAGGTGAGTCTAGAACCGCCTTGAATAGAGGTCCTAAACACCTCCAGGGCCATAGGCAAGGGACGGGTAATGCACGCATGTGGCACGTATCGGATGTTATTAGAAGGCTTAGGTAATAAACAAAAGGGGAAGGGTAATTGGGTAGTAAAAGGAAATGATGACCTATGCGCTAATGCTATGTGTAGCATCCCAACTTGGGAACGATTACCAAGTATTGTACAGAAGTGATCCTATAGGCTAAAAAGCCTAGGACCCCTTTTACTCTTTGTTTTAGAAATAATCTCTATTTGTCTAAATTGCTTTATTTGTTTATAAGACTAATTCACCTAATTCGTGTTTGGCCGGGACCCACCGTTGTGGACCTCGAGGGGTGCCTAACACCTTCCCCTCAAGGTTATTTCGAGCCCTTACCCAATCTCTGGTAATGCAAACTAGTTTACGAGTTATTTGCTTTAGGTGCCCTAACGCACCTTAAATCCATTAGGTGGCGACTCTTCAAAATTCCATACCCCCTTCCCAAAAGGAAATGAGTTATCCCAAGATGTCGAAACCCGGACTCCGTGAGGAAAAAGGGGGCACGACAGCATGGCGACTCTGCTGGGGATTATTTTTTAGGCTCTTACCATAACAAATTTGTTTTTGTGAACTAGTCTTGAATATGTTTTATTCTGTCAATACATGTGCACCCTTTCCCTTCCCCCTTATTTGAATTTAATTGCCTATTTCTTAGCATTCATGATTTCCTTTATTACATAAACTGACTTGTCTTCTTGTTTTCTTTCTTAACGTCTTTCAATTCTTAAAAACTGTATTTATCATTCTTTTAACGTGCAAATACGTGACAACATGCTACTTATTGTTGCATAAATCATGCGCAACATCATATTCCACTCGTGCGTAATCAATCCTATAGCAACGCTTGTCGAGTGTTTGCGCCCTTCCTATATATCACCCTTTAAATCTGGAAAGGCGTATTTGCGGTAAAACTAGTCGATCAACGGTGCAGTCGACGGTTCCGTGCCTTTCCCCCTCAAGTTGTCCACTTGATGGTACCAGTCTAGACCTCTCTAGAAACCTTACTCTGATTAATTATACATGCATCATGGTCAAACCTAGCTGGGTTAGTATGTTGTCCACATAATAACCCTTTAAGACAATCCTCGTCCAAAAGTCCATCGGGTTTTCCATAATCCCAACGGACGCAATCACGATTGTGTGCATTAATTAGGAGAAAATAAGTGCCTATATGCTAATCATTGTTGTATAAATAGTCGGATCTGGAGGGGGAAAGGGCCTAACCATATTTATTTTGCAGAAAATGAGGCACGAAGTCCCCCGGTTTGGCATGGTCCGCAACATACCACCATTGTTGCTAGATTGGCGGAAGGATCTTCCGTCAAGTGATAAGAATCATGTGAAAAGGGTCTTGGGAAATTTGCCTTCTTTATTGGACCTCCAGCCAAACAACATGTTAATTGAAGCTGCTACAATGTTCTGTGACAAAGTAAGGGCCGTGTTTCGCTTTGGAATCATAGAAATGACCCCTCTCTTGGAAGAAATAGGGGGATTCACTAGGCTACCTTGGGACAGTCCTAGTTTATTAGTGCCAGAAAATAGCTCTACTAGGGGGTTTCTGAAAATGATGGGATTGAAGAAGAATGATGACTTGGAGTGCCTGAAAAATTCCTACATACCCTTCGACTTCCTCTATGAACGATACGGTCACAGCAGAGCTTATCACATTTTTTATGACGAATTCTCTATCACTTCCTTGGGATGGATCCACCGCAGGATTTTTGTGTTCATCGTTTGCTTCTTGGGTATGTTAGTGTTCCCGATCCAAGAGGACAGAATCCACACCAGACTGGCCATGGTAACCAAAACTTTGATGGACGGGATCGAAGGGCAGACATATACCATTGTCCCTATGATCATAGAAGACATCTACCAGGCCTTAGAGCGCTGCCAGAAGGAGTACAACTACTTCGAAGGTTGCAATCTGCTGCTGCAAGTTTGGCTGTTAGAACGTTTGCAAAAAGGTCAATATCGTCTAGAGTTTCCGCGAAGGTCGTGGAATGATCACATAGCCTTCCATCATCCCAAGAAAATGACCTATATCCCAGACAGGTTTGCTCAACCGGAGGATGCTATAGGATGGGTGCAGTTTTTCAACAATTTGACCGAGGACCAGGTTCAATGGATGTTCGAATGGTTCCCTACCGACGAGTTCATCATCATATCTAGGGATGTTCCACACTTGGTATTGATCGGGTTAAGGGGCATATACCCTTATGCTCCCCTTAGGGTTATGAGACAGGCAGGCAGGAAACAGGTCATACCACGGGTTGCTAAAATAAGTCACTTCGTAGCCGATTTTCAGGGTGACGCCATTCCATACACAAGTGAAGCACAACACATGTGGCACTTGAAGATTATCGTGGAAAAGGATACCATCGAGTCGGATCGGTATCACGCCGGTCACGTGTACTTCTACCCCTCATGGTTGGATGATAACATAGAGGGAAAGCTAAGATGGATTACTTGAGTGGTATTAGAAAGAAGACGCTGAGAACGTCGAAACTTCAGACGGTCAGAGCACTCCGGCCCAGAATAAGTTGGTCCTGCGATTAGAGCAGAAAATACTGGAGTTACAAGGAGAACTTGAGCAGGTCTGCAATTTGGCAAAACCTCTCCCTCACCCTAAACGTCCCAGACGTTAACCAACAAAATGCTCAAGACCCAACACCTCCTCAGAATACGCCAAATCAACGTCCACAAAATCCTCCCGCACCCCATAAATAAGCCGCACCATCTCAAAATCCCAATCCTCTACCAGTACCAACTCCTCCACAACACCACCATCAACCAACCGAGTACCCACAAACCACTACCTATCACACCCTTCAGAACACACCTCACCCTGTTCCCGATCCTCAAAACTCCACCAACGATCACCACTACACCCAAATCCCTGGCACCCACCAAAACAACCCCATATACGTGGAAACACTACCTCACTCCATTCAACCAATCTCTTATACACCAGAATCCACTGAAGAGGACATGTTCATCAACAACATGGCCGAGGAACTCAAGAAGTTGACGAATCGCATTCAGGGTGTTGAAGGAGGCAAAGGGATAGAAGGTCTTAACTACGAGGATTTGTGCATACAACCAGATGTGGAACTACCGGAGGGTTACAAACCTCCCAAGTTCGAAATGTTTGATGGAACAGGTGATCCCGAGGTTCATTTGAGAACCTATTGTGATAAGCTCGTGGGGGTTAAAAACGATAAAAGGATCCGAATGAAGCTCTTCATGAGAAGCCTTACCGAGGATGTCCTGTCCTGGTACATAAGCCAGAATCCCAAGAAATGGGCCAATTGGGTGAGCATGGCATCAGACTTGATGGATCGGTTCAGGTTCAATACGGAGAATGCACCAGATGTCTTCTATATCCAGAACCTAAAGAAGAAGCCGACTGAGACTTTCCGCGAGTATGCTACTCGGTGGAGGTCAGAAGCAGCCAAGGTCAGACCAGCATTAGATGAGGAACAGATGAACAAGTTCTTTGTCAGGGCATATGACCCACAGTATTATGAAAGGCTAATGGTCATTGAGAATCACAAGTTCTCCGATATCATCAAACTCGGAGAAAGGGTCGAAGAAGGTATCAAAAGCGGGGTGGTGACAGATTTTGAGGCACTGCAGGCCATGAACAAAGCATTACAATCAGGGGGCATATCAAAGAATAAGTAGGGGTAGTAATGGTGGCCCGAGGTCCAAAAACTCCACTCAAATATCAAATACCTCCACCTACATACCAACCCTCACCTCCTAGATATTCCCAACCCGCCACCGCCTATCACACTTATAACACCCAGCTAGCCTACTATCATTCACCTCCAACTCGTCCAAATTACCAGAAACCCCGACCTAACTTTGATCGCAAACCACCCAGACAATACACCGCCATTGCCGAACCTATCGACCAGCTGTACGAAAGATTGAAGGCTGCTGGTTATGTCACCCATATTCCTGCTGTGGCAATGGAGAATTCATCTCAATGGGTCAACCCAAACAAAACCTGTGCATATCATTCTGGTATGAAGGGGCACACCATTGATGAGTGTCAGACATTGAAAGATAAGATCCAGACATTGATTGATAACAAGGTCATACAGGCGAAGGAAGTTGCACCCAACGTCCGCAACAATCCTCTTCCAGATCATAGGGGTGATGGGGTACATGTGATAGAGACGGATGAAGAATGCGATCCTGAGGGGTCAATCGGGCTTATTCGGGAAGGCGATGACTATAAAACTGCAGTCACACTCACTCCTATTGTGGTACAGCAACAGCCGTCAATCGAAGTTGAGGTAACTACATCGGTTCCATTTGAGGTAGAGGTAGCACCACCTACAGCCAAACCTGTTCCATTTGAAGTATAAGTGGCCACATCTTTCACAGTGACAGTAGCAACCACACCTCCTTTCAAGTCCAACGCCATACCTTGGGACTATGTTGTTGAAGCCAGGCGAAAGGGAAAAGCAAAGATGGAAGAATTTGGGGCCGCACAGGGAATGACCCGAACTGGAAGGATCTATACACCCGAACATTTGGGAGGATCAAGCAAGGAGACTGCTACTAAGCAACCTGTTATTGAACCTAGGCCAGACGATCTCTGGAGGAAAGTACAGGCGAGGGAATACTCAGTCATCGATCATTTAAACAAGACTCCTGCCCAGATATCCATCCTGTCGCTATTGCAAAATTCGGACAAGCACATAGGAGTGCTCTGATGAAGGTGTTAAATGAAGCTTATGTGCCCAACAATATCACCAGTGGAGAAATGGCCAACATGGTAGGGCAAGTGTTGGAGAGTCATAAGATGACTTTCTACGAGGATGAACTACCGCCTAAAGGGTTAAGTCACAACAGGGCACTGCATATCACGGTACAGTTTGAAGACAAGTTCATTGTCAGGGTCCTAATAGATGGGGGCTCGAGCCTCAACATTTGTCCATTAACTACTCTGAAAAGATTGGGCAAAGATTTCCATGAGATACGGTAGGAAGTATGAACGTGAAAGCATTTGATGGGTCTCAAAGGGCCACGATTGGGGAGATTAACCTTTGCATGCAGATGGGCCAACTTGGTTCGATGTTGAATTCCATGTGCTTGACATATCAGCTACGTACAATCTTCTGTTGGGTCCACCTTGGATACATGCTGCTGGGGACGTGGCTTCCACGATGCACCAGGCCTGAAGTTCGAGTGGAATCATCAGGAGGTAATCATTCACGGAGATGGAAGTAACCCCATTTACACCATTCAAACTATCCCGGTCATCGAGAATAGAAGAAGGTTGCGTGGAGAAACTTATCACCATATTGAACATGTCAACACAATTGAGAAGGACAAGTGGTGGAGTAACAAAATAGAAAGCATACTGGCATGGTTTGGGTATGAACCCGGCAAAGGGCTTGGGAAGAATCTCCAGGGCATTACTAAATCGATACAGCTGAAACGTCACGGCACAAATTTCGGGCTGGGGTACTCGTACACCTGGCATGAGTATAATGACTGGTCGCCACCATGGCGTGGTCCTTATTACCCTCTCGAGCAACCAGTGCCACATCTGGGTCAGACTGTCACGACCCGGATTTCCCCACCCTCGGGGGTCGTGATGGTGCCTACTCGTAGAAGCTAGGCAAGCCACAAATCATAAACTCCTACCTACTTTATTTTAAATCCTTTTATCAATCATAAAAACAAGCGTTAAATATTTAAATGACAGCGGAATATGAAATTAAAGTGGAAGACTTAAATTAAATAAGCTGAACAATAATGTGGAATTCAACATGCGCCTCTACCCAAGAACTGGTGTCACACCATCCACGGACTACTAAGAGTACTAAATACAATCGTTTGAAAGAAATATAACACTGTTTGTCTCGAAAACATGAGATAACAGAATGAAATATAAGATAGAGGAGACGCCGGGCCTGCGGACGCGTGCAAGGCTACCTCGGAGTCTCGGTGGACTGAAGGCTGGCTCCCGAGCTACTGCTGCTGTCCGGGACCTGGATCTGTGCAAAAGAGCACGTAGTGTAGTATCAGCACAATCGACCCGATGTGCTGGTAAGTGCCTAGCCTAACCTCGGCGAAGTAGTGACGAGGTTAGACCAGACTACCACATAAACCTGTCCAGTTGTATAATATACAGCGGAGAGTAAAGTAGAAATAAACAAATAAAGGTGGGAGGGGGGAACATGCTTCGGGGGATAACAGGTAAAAACAGAATATCAAGAGAATTATAAAGGAAAATCCAACCACTACTAAGAATAAGAAAAACAAAGGTAGATCTCACCGTCAGTACACATCTCGTTGCAAGCGTGCAACCCGATCCCATTTCCTGTATCTCATGGCA
This sequence comes from Nicotiana attenuata, assembly GCF_001879085.1. Lineage (NCBI taxonomy): Eukaryota > Viridiplantae > Streptophyta > Magnoliopsida > Solanales > Solanaceae > Nicotiana > Nicotiana attenuata. Next base: position 54,085 of record NW_017673992.1, read on the forward strand.
GGCGTGCCACCCGCTCCCATTTCATGTATCTCGTGGCAGGCGTGCCACCCGCTCCCATTTCATGTATCTCGTGGTAGGCGTACCACCCGCTCCCATTTCATTTATCTCGTGGTAAGCGTACCACCCGCTCCCATTTCATTATATATCTCGTGGTAGGCATACCACCCGCTCCCAATTCATTATATATCTCGTGGTAGGCGTACCACCCGCTCCCATTTTATTATATTAACAGTTCTTCCAAGTGAAATTACTCCAACAAACGCAAAAATTAATACGAATTCATAAGACAACAAAGTACACAATAATTATGATTCACAGAGGAAAAACAAATAATGACAAGTAGCAATTTATTATGGACTTTAAGGAGCAGATATGCAATTTAATATTTAGTATGCTAAATGTCAAGCAGCAATTAAGTCACATAAACATGTAGCAATTATAGCATATTTCAAGGCATAATGTTGCGCAAGGATACCTTGATCCAATAATAACAAGTAACACAATAAATGAAAATGCCAATATAAAGAATCATAGTAATAGTGGAATAAGACAATTAATGCACTTGAACTGATAACAACAAGAAATCATAACAAACGGCAATAAGTGCACGGCATCACCCTTCGTGCTTTACACTCTTTCCTCACGAAACAAACAATTCACGGCATCAACCTTCATGCTTTAACTCTCTTCCTCACCCAAACAACAATCACAAACAATAGGGCAAGGGAATAAATGAAATTATAATAAAGATACCGGCAAGGGAGAAACAATTCAACAAATAAATCCCGGCAAGGGAACAACATCAGTAATATCCCGGCAAGGGTATCAACATAATAACTTCTTTTCTTCCTCACTTTTTACTTAACAATTAACTTCATAACTCGAGCCAATGCTCTAGAGATTCACTTATCACTTACACTTTCACAATTTGTTACACAACTTGAGCCAATGCTCCTTAAATGTTCATAGGTCACAATTCCTTCCACAACTTTACATAACATATAGAGTCCATCACCAAGACATGAAAGATACAACGAAGTCATGAAAATCACAATATAAGACCCACGGGCATGCTAGACACCAACGTATAGATACTCGTCACCATGCCTATACGTCGTACTCAACAAGAAAACAAATAGCAAATAGGACACACTCCTAATCCCTCAAGCTAAGGTTAGTCCAAACACTTACCTCGATGTCTTGAACACAACTCAAGTCTCAATTATAGCTTTACCCCTTGATTCCACCGCCAATTCGCTCGTATCTAATCAGAAATTACTTAATTACATCAATACGTGCTAAATGAATCAAACCCAATGCATGAAAATGAGTTTTCCAAAGTTTTACCCAAAAGTCCAAAAATCGACCCCTGGCCCATGTGGTTAAATTCGAGGTTCGAACCAAAACCTGATTACCCATTCCCCCACGAACTCAAATATATAATTTGGTTTGAAATCGGGCCTCAAATTGAGGTCCAAATCCCCAATTTTTGAAAAAACCTAGGTTCTACCCAAAACACCCAATTTCTCCCATGAAATTTTAGGTTGAAATCATGTTAAAAGATGTTAATGATTGAAAGAAATGAGTAAAAACTAACTTACAATTGATTTGGAAGAAGACTTGTTCTTGGAAAATCGCCTAAGTGTGTTTGGGTTTGAGAAAATATGAAAAATGGGGTTCAAAATCGTTTAAGTGTAAAATTGCAGGTCTCTGATATGGGAAATGCGAACAGGGGTTCGCAATTGCGAACCCCAACCTGCTGATGTGGGAATTGCGAAGACAGGGTTCGTATTTGCGAACCCTTGAGAAATACTAGACCTTCGCATTTGCGACATGAAGGTCGCACGACATCAGGGTAATCGCATTTGCGATGACAATCCTCGCATTTGCGAGAAGGGCTGGCCTAGGCCTACTTCGCAATTGCGAAAGGCCGCTCGCATTTGCGAGCCAGGCTTCGCAAATGCGAAGCCTGCAGGCCTGCTATGCTCAGCTTTAATTTCTGCAATTTTTCTTAAGTTCAAAACTTCCCGAATCACATCCGAAACACACCCGAGCCCTCGGGGCTCGTAACCAAACACACGTACTAACTCAATAACATCATACGGACTTATTCGTGCGATCAAATCGCCAAAATAACATCATTACCAACAAATTAAACCTCAAAATCAAAGCTTTTTTGTCAAACTTCATCAAGTATCAAATTTAGCAATTTAAGTCCGAATCATGTCAAACGACGTGCGTTTTTCACCAAATTTTACAAAAACATCTTAAATCATATATAAGACCTGTACCGGGCGCCAGAACCAAAATACGGGCCCGATACCAACACGCTCTAATCAAATTTTATTTCAAATTTCCTTAAACAATTTCAGAAAAAAATTTCCTTTAAGAATTTATTTCTCGGGCTCAGGACCTCGGAATTGGATTCCGGGCAAACGCCCAAGTCCCATATTTTCCTACGGACCCTTCGGGACCGTCAAATCACAGATCCGAGTCCGTTTACCCAAAACGTTGATCAACGTCAAATTTATTCATTTTAACATCAAAGTTAGCATTTTTCATAGAATTTCATATTTAAGCTTTTCGGCTACGCGCTCGGACTGCGCACGCAAATCGAGGCGACTCTAAATGAGGTTTCCAAGGCCTCGGAGACATAGAATTCAATTAAAAATAGGTGATGATCCCTTGGGTCGTCACATTCTCCACCTCTAAAACAACCGTTCATCCTCGAACGGATAGAAGAAGGAAGTACCTGAGTCGGGGAAAAGATGAAGATAACGGCTCCGCATATCGGACTCGGACTCCCAGGTCGATGCCTCAGGAGGCTGACCTCTCCACTGGACACGAACAGAAGGGAAACTCTTCGACCACAACTGACGAATCTGCTGGTCTAGAATAGCTACCGGCTCCTCCTCATAAGACAAGTTCTTGTCCAACTAGACAGTGCTGAAATCTAACACGTGAGCTGGGTCGCCGTGATACCTCCGAAGCATGGACACATGAAACACTGGATGCACAGCTGATAAGCTCGGTGGCAAAGCAAGTCTATAAGCCACCTCTCCCACTCGATCAAGAATCTCAAACGGATCAATGAACCTAGGGCTAAGCCTGCTCTTCGTCCCAAATCTCATCACGCCCTTCATAGGCGACACTCAGAGAAATACCCACTCACCAACCATAAAAGCCACATCTCGAACCTTGCGGTCTGCATAACTCTTTTGCCTGGACTGAGCTATGCGAAGCCTATCCTGAATGATCCTGACCTTGTCCAAGGCCTCCTGAACCAGATCTGTACCCAACAATCGACCCCCTCCCGGCTCAAACCACCCAACCAGAGACCGACACCGCCTACCATATAAAGCCTCATAAGGAGCCATCTGGATACTCGACTGGTAGCTATTGTCGTAGGCAAACTCCGCCAAAGGCAAAAACTGATCCCACGAACCTCCAAAGTCAATGACACAAGCTCAGAGCATATCCTCCAAAATCTGAATAGCCTGTTCGGACTGTCCGTCCGTCTGGGGATGAAATGTTGTGCTCAACCCAACTCGCGTGCCCAACTCTCGCTGAACTGCTCTCCAGAAGCACGAGGTAAACTGCGTACCCCGGTCCGAAATGATAGATACGGGCACACCATGAAGACGAACAACCCCCCAATGTAGATCTCAGCTAACCTCTCGGATGAATAGGAGACTGCCACAGGAAAGTAATGCGCTGACTTCCTACTCAAAGCATCGGCCACCACATTGGTCTTTCTCGGATGATTTAAAATGGTGATATCATAATCTTTCAACAACTCCAACCACCTCCTCTGCCTCAAATTCAACTCCTTTTGCTTGAACAAATAATGAAGACTCTTGTGATCCGTGAACACCTCACATGCCACGCCATACAGATAATGCCTCCAAATCTTCAATGCGTGAACTATGGCTGCCAACTCCAAATCATGAACCGGATAGTTCTTCTCATGAATCTTCAACTACCGCGAAGCATAGGCAATAGCCTTGCCATCCTGCATCAACACTGCACTAAGTCCAATACGAGATGCATCACAATAAACTGTATAAGGCCCTGAACCTGTGGGCAAAACCAACACCGGTGCCGTAGTCAGAGCTATCTTGAGCTTCTGAAAGCTAGCCTCACACTCGTCCGACCATCAGAACTTGGCACCCTTCTGGGTCAACCTGGATACTCTCTGCTGACACAACATGAACCAGGAATGCAACTTAACTCAACCAGAACTCACACTTCGTAAACATGGCATACAACTGACTATCCCTTAAAGTCTGAAGAACCACTCTAAGATGCTGCTCGTGCTCCTCTCGGCTGCGGGAATATATCAAAATATCATCATGAAGACTATCACGAACGAATCCAAATAAGGCCTGAACACTCGGTTCATCAAATCCATAAGAGCTGCTGGGGCATTTGTCAACCCGAATAACATCACCAAGAACTCATAATGCCCGTACCGAGTGCGGAAAGCTATCTTAGGGACATCGGATGCCCTAATCCTGAACTGATAGTAGCCAGATCTCAAGTCAATCTTTGAAAATACCTTGGCACCCTGAAGCTGATCAAACAAATCATCAATCCTCGGCAATGGATACTTATTCTTGATTGTAAACTTGTTCAATTGCCGGTAATCAATACACATTCTCATTGACCCATCCTTCTTCTTAACAAATAACACCGGTGCACCCCAAAGCGAAACACTGGGTCTAATGAAACCCTTCTCAAGCAAGTCATGCAACTCCTTCTTTAACTCTTCCAACTCAGGCGGGACCATATGATATGGCGGGATAGAAATGGGCTGAGTGCCCGGAACCAGATCAATGCAAAAGTCAATATCCCTATCGGGTGGCATACTCGGCAGGTCTTAAGGGAAAACCTTCGGAAACTCACGAACAACAGGCAGAGAATTTATGGAAGGAACCTCAGCACTAGAATCACGAACATATGCCAAATAGGCCAAACACCCCTTCTCGACCATACGTCGACCCTCCACGTAAGAGATAACAGTACGGGTAGAATGACCAGGAGTCCATCTCCACTCTAAACGAGGCAAACCTGGTAAAGCCAAGGTCACAGTCTTGGCGTGACAGTCCAAGATAGCGTGGTAAGGTGATAACCCGTCCATCAGCAATATAACACCAAAATCATCCATGTCTAGAAGAAGCAAATCTACACGAGTCTCAAAACCTCCAATAACCACTATACATGAACAATGGACGCGATCCACCAAAATAGAATCACCCACCGGCTTAGACACATAAACAGGGGCACTCAAAGAATCACTAGGCATGACCAAATATGGCACAAAATGAAACCGAAGCTTCTCTACCACAAACCAGAACAATACCTGCACCTCCACCTCTAATACCTTTACCTCCACCTCTAGCATCTCTACCTCCACCTCTAATACCTCTACCTCCACCTCTAGCTAACTGAGCGGGCTGGACGAGTCCCTCAATGGACCTCCTCACTCTCTCTCACGGTGGGAAGTATGATAAGAGCATGACGAGCCAAGTCGATGAATCTGATATCGTATTGAGTAACAGTCATAGAACCCTACTGGGGACGCTCAAACTACCTCCGATAGACCTCTCTCTGAGTGATTGGGAGAAACTTCTCCAGAAATAGCTGCGTGAACTGTTCTCAAGTCAAAGCTGGTGAACTAAGTGGTATAGCCAATCAATAATCTCTCCAACAGGTCTTGGCGGATCCAAACAAGCGAAAGGTAGCAAAATCGACCCCATTGGTCTCCACGATCCCCATGTTCCTGAGAACCTCATGATAGCTGTCTAGATAATACTGGGGATCCTCAGTAGATGCACCGCTGAATGTAGTAGTGAAGAGCTTGGTGAAACCTATCCAACCTCCACAAAGCCTCCGAAGACGTAGCAGATCTATCACTGGTCTGTGATGCTGCTCAGCTGAAGAAGCGGTACATGACCTCGCCATTCGCGAAGGGACAAGAGTAGAGGTTTCAATTTAGCATTTGAGAAACAAAACCGCACGACAGGAAAGAACAAGTGTGAAGTTTTCCTAACTCCGTAGCCTCTGGGGATAAATACAGACGTCTCCGTACCGATCCCTTAGACTCTGCTGAGCTTGTCCGTGAATTGTGAGACCTGTGTAACCTAGAGCTCTGATACCAACTTGTCACGACCCGGATTTCCCCTCCCTCGGGGGTCATGATGGCGCCTACTCGTAGAAGCTAGGCAAGCCACAAATCATAAACTCCTACCTACTTTATTTTAAATCCTTTTATCAATCATAACAACAAGCGTTAAATATTTAAATGACAGTGAAATATGAAATTAAAGTGGAAGACATAAATTAAATAAGCTGAACAATAATGCGGAATTCAACATGTGCCTCTACCCAAGAACTGGTGTCACATCATCCACGGACTACTAAGAGTACTAAATACAATCACTTGAAAGAAATATAACACTGTTTGTCTCGAAAACATGAGATAACAGAATGAAATATAAGATAGAGGAGACGCCGGGCCTACAGATGCGTGCAAGGCTACCTCGGAGTCTCGGTGGACTGAAGGCTGGCTCCCGAGCTACTGCTGCTGTCCGGGACCTGGATCTGTGCAAAAGAGCACAGAGTGTAGTATCAGCACAACCGACCCCACGTGTTGGTAAGTGCCTAGCCTAACCTCGGAGAAGTAGTGACGAGGCTAGACCAGGCTACCACATAAACCTGTGCAGTTGTATAATATACAGCGGAGAGTAAAGTAGAAATAAACAAATAAAGGTGGGAGGGGGAAACATGCTTCGGGGGATAACAGGTAAAAACAGAATATCAAGAGAACTATAAAGGAATCGAAATCCAACCACTACCAAGAATAAGAAAAACAAAGGTAGATCTCACTATCAGTACACATCTCATTGCAGGCGTGCAACCCGATCCCATTTCCTGTATCTCATGGCAGGCGTGCCACTCGCTCCCATTTCATGTATCTCGTGGCAGGCGTGCCACCCACTCCCATTTCATGTATCTCGTGGTAGGCGTACCACCCGCTCCCATTTCATTTATCTCGTGATAGGCGTACCACCCGCTCCCATTTCATTATATATCTCGTGGTAGGCGTACCACCCGCTCCCATTTCATTATATTTCTCGTGGTAGGCGTACCACCCGCTCCCATTTCAGTATATCTTATGGTAGACGTACCACCCGCTCCCATTTCATTATATCTTGTGGTAGGCGTACCACCCGCTCCCATTTCAGTATATCTTGTGGTAGGCATACCACCTGCTCCCATTTCATTATATCTTGTGGTAGGCGTACCACCCGCTCCCATTTTATTATATTAACAGTTCTTCCAAGTGAAATTACTCCAACAAACGCAACAATTAATACGAATTCATAAGACAACAAAGTACACAATAAGTATGATTCACTGAGGAAAAACAAATAATGACAAGTAGCAATTTATTATGGAATTTAAGGAGTAAATAGGAAATTTAATATTTAGTATGCTAAATGTCAAGCAGCAATTAAGTCACATAAACATGTAGCAATTATTGCACAAATTCAAGGCATAATGTTGCGCAAGGATACCTTGATCCAATAATAACAAGTAATACAATAAATGAAAATTCCAACATAAAGAATCACAGTGATAATGGAATAAGACAATTAATGCACTTGAACTGATAACAACAAGAAATCATAGCAAACGGCAATAAGTGCACGGCATCACCCTTCGTGCTTTACACTCTTTCCTCACGAAACAAACAATGCACGGCATCACCCTTCGTGCTTTAACTCTCTTCCTCACCCAAACAACAATCACAAACAATAGGGCAAGGGAATAAATGAAATTATAATAAAGATCCCGGCAAGGGAGAAACAATTCAACAAATAAATCCCGGCAAGGGAACAACATCAGTAATATCAACATCCCGGCAAGGGAGATAACCAATAAATCAACAATAGCCCGGCAAGGGTATCAACATAATAACTTCTTTTCTTCCTCACTTTTTACTTCACAATTCACTTCATTCCATCGCCAATTCGCTCGTATCTATTCATAAATTACTTAATTACATCAATAAGTGCTAAATGAATCAACCCTAATGCATGGAAATGAGTTTTCCAAAGTTTTACCCAAAAGTCAAAAATCGCCCTCGGGCCCACGTGGTCAAAACCCGAGGTTCGAACCAAAACCCGATTACCCATTCCCCCACGAACTCAAATATATAATTTGTTTTGAAATCGGGCCTCAAATTGAGGTCCAAATCCCCAATTTTTGAAAAACCTAGGTTCTATCCAAAATACCCAATTTCCCCCATGAAAATCTTTGATTTTAGGTTGAAATCATGTTAAAAGATGTTAATGATTGAAAGAAATGAGTAAAAACTAACTTACAATTGATTTGGAAGAAGACTTGTTCTTGGAAAATCACCTAAGTGTGTTTGGGTTTGAGAAAATATGAAAAATGGGGTTCAAAATCATTTAAGTGTAAAATTGCAGGTCTCTAATACGGGAAATGTGAACAGGGGTTCGCAATTGCAAACCCCGACCTGCTGATTTGGGCATTGCGAAGACAGGGTTCGCATTTGCGAACCCTTGAGAAATACTAGACCTTCGCATTTGCGACATGAAGGTCATTTGCGACATCAGCGTAATCGCATTTGCGTCGACAATCCTCGCATTTGCGAGAAGGGCTGGCCTGGGACTACTTCGCAATTGTGAAAGGCCGCTCGCATTTGCGATATCGCATTTGCGAGCCAGGCCTGCTATGCTCAGCTGTAATTTCTGCAATTTTTCATAAGTTCAAACCTTCCCGAATCACATCCGAAACACACCCGAGCCCTCGGGGCTCCTAACCAAACACACGTACTAACTCAATAACATCATACAGACTTATTTGTGCGATCAAATAGCCAAAATAACATCATTATCAACAAATTAAACCTCAAAATCAAAGCATTTTTGTCAAACTTCATCAAGTATCAAATTTAGCAATTTAAGTCCGAATCACGTCAACCGACGTTTGTTTTTCACCAAATTTTACAGAAACATCTTAAATCATATATAAGACCTGTACCGGGTGCCAGAACCGAAATACGGGCCCGATACCAACACGTTCTAATCAAATTTCATTTCAAATTTCCTTAAACAATTTCAGAAAACAATTTCCTTTAAAAATTCATTTCTCGGGCTCGGGACCTCGGAATTCGATCGGGCATACGCCCAAGTCCCATATATTCCTACAGAGCCTCCGGGACTGTCAAATCACGGGTCCGGGTCCGTTTACCCAAAACATTGACCAAGGTCAAATTTATTAATTTTAACATCAAAACTTAGCATTTTTCACAGAATTTCATATTTAAGCTTTTCGGCTCCACTCTCGGACTGCGCACGCAAATTAAGGCAACTCTAAATGAGGTTTTCAAGGCCTCGGAGACACAGAATTCAATTAAAGACAGGTGATGACCCTTTGGGTCGTCACACAGACTTTTCATCAGGCCGATACAATATGGGGATCTTCAGAGGAAGAAGCTTTGGCTGGACTAAGAAACATGTTCCTGGAAGAAAAGGATATGGATTGCAATGCGATAGTTGAGAAGGAGGATGAGGAAGAAGGCCTCACCATTCGGACCGTGGAGAAAAGAGCTGTTCTTAGGAATTGGACTGCTACACCATCCCGGGCCCGCCGAGTTCCTGGGTAGCTTGGCAATTAGCCTGATTTGTTTTATAGCCATGCTAGGCATTTATGATATTTTCGGTAATTCTGTTTTAAAGACGCATTTTGTTTCGAAATAATTGCTCGAGTCATCGAGTCATACTTGTTTTGAATATTTTCAAAATTTAATCAATGCATTACTATTTGTTATTCATTATTATCTTTCACATTTTCCTTCTACATCGTTATTATTACTTTTACTGATGAACCGATGACTGTGACATGTAATGAGACAACGCAATATAAGGATAGTGACTCGGAAGATGAGGATCAAATACCTGAGGAAGTTGTCAGAGAGGTTGAGGACTTTGAGAACAAACCTAAGTCCAACCTGGACGAAACCGAAGCAGTCAATTTGGGAGATTCCAAAACCGTCAAAGAGACTCGCATAAGCATTCACTTATCACCGTCAGAGAAGGAAGAATATACTCGTTTCCTGAAAGAGTATGAGGACATTTTTGCATGGTCATATGACGACATGACCGATCTGAGCACATCCATAGTGGCTCACAAGTTGCCTACCAATCAAATGTGTCCGCCAGTGAAGCAGAAACTCAAAAAGTTCAAGCCAAATATGAGCTTGAAAATCAAGGAGGAAGTTACTAAGCAGATCAAAGCCAAAGTCCTTAGGGTAGTCGAGTACCCAACCTGGCTAGCCAACATTGTACCAGTTCTGAAGAAAGATGGGAAGGTCAGGGTGTGTGTTGACTATCGGGATTTAAACAGAGGAAGTCCCAAGGACGACTTCCCACTGCCGAACATACACATCCTGATCGACAATTGCGCCAAGCATGAACTCCAATCCTTTGTAGATTGCTTCGCGGGTTATCACCAGATCTAGATGGACAAAGAAGACGCAGAGAAAACAGCTTTAATTACACCGTGGGGAGTGTACTATTACAAGATGATGCCATTCGGTCTAAAGAATGTTGGGGTTACTTATATGAGAGCCATGACAACCATCTTCCATGATATCATGCACAAGGAAATAAAGGTGTATGTTGACGACGTCATCATCAAATCCAAGAAGGCCGCAGATCACATAGCAGACTTGAGGAAGTTCTTTGACAGGCTAAGGAGGTACAATCTAAAATTTAACCCCGCAAAATGTGCATTCAGGGTTCCTGCAGGAAAGCTGTTGGGATTCATTGTCAGCCACCGAGGAATTGAGTTGGACCCGTCCAAAGTTAAGGCTATCCAAGAGTTACCACCGCTAAAGAGCAAAAAGGATGTGATTCATAGCACGGTCCACAGTAATATGTTAACCCATTTTCAAAATGTTGAGGAAAGATGCTGAAACCAGTTGGACCGAGGATTGTCAGAAGGCTTTTGAAAAAATCAAGGAATACCTGTCTACACCGCCAGTCCTAGTCCCGCCAGAACCTGGGAGACCGTTGTTGCTCTATCTGTCTGTATTAGACGGAGCTTTCGGGTGTGTTTTGGGACACCATGATGAAACAGGAAGAAAGGAGCAAGCCATATACTACTTGAGTAAGAAGTTCACACCTTATGAAGCACGATACCCTCTGCTGGAACGCACTTGCTGTGCTTTGACTTGGACATCTCAAAAATTGAGGCATTACTTCTGTGCCTATACTACATACCTCATATCCAGGATGGACCCTCTGAAGTACATCTTTCAGAAGCCCATGCCAACCGGAAAATTAGCCAAGTGGCAGATATTGTTAAGTGAGTTCGATATCATCTAACTTCGAAGTCGGTCAAAGGACAAGCATTGGCAGACCATCTTGCTGAAAACCCTGTGGGAGGAGAATACGAACCCTTAAAGATGTATTTTCCTGATGAAGAAGTATCATTCGTAGGAGAGGATATTGGTGAAGCCTACGACGGTTGGAGAATGTTCTTCGACGCGGCTGCAAACTTCAAGGGAGTGGGTATTAGAGCGGTTTTGGTATCAGAAACAGGTCAACATTACCCGGTATCTGCAAAGCTTAGGTTCCCGTGCACCAACAATATGGCAGAATATGAGGCTTGCATCATGGGACTCAATCTGGCCATCGATATGAGTATACAAGAGTTGCTGTAATTGGCGATTCGGATCTTCTGGTACATCAGGTTCAAGGAGAATGGGCTACGAAGAACACCAAGATACTACCATACTTGTATCATGTGCAAGAACTAATGAAGAGATTCACAAAGATAGAATTCAAACATGTTCCAAGAGTCCAGAATGAGTTCGCAGACGCACTGGCCACCTTATCATCAATGATACAACATCCATACAAAAATTTCATCGATCCCATCACGGTGAAAATCCATAACCAGCCGGCTTACTGTGCTCATGTTGAAGAAGAAATGGATGGAATACCTTGGTTTCACGACATCAAAGAATATTTGGCGAAAGGAGAATATCCAGAGCAGGCAAACCATACTAAAAAACGCACGCTACGGAGGTTATCCAATCACTTCTTCCAAAGCGGAGGAACCCTTTATAGAAGAGCTCCTGACCTGGGGTTGTTAAGGTGTCTTGACGCAAAGGAGGCTTCCGGATTGCTTAAGGAGATACATGCCGGAACTTGCGGCCCGCATATGAATGGTTTTGTTCTAGCCAAGAAGATACTCAGAGCTGGATATTTTTGGAAGACCATGGAAACGAATAGCATCCGGTATGTACAAAAATGCCACCAATGCCAGGTACATGCACATATGATAAAGGTACCACCAAATGAGCTCAACGCAATAAGTGCACCTTGGCCTTTTGCTGCCTGGGAAATGGATGTCATTGGTTCAATCGAGCCCACCGCTTCTAACGGGAACCGGTTCATTCTAGTGGCTATTGAGTACTTCACGAAATGGGTAGAAGATGCATCTTACAAGTCTGTAAACAAAAAAGTCGTCGCAGATTTTGTCAAGGATCGTATTGTTTGCCTATTCGGGGTTCCCGAGTCCATTATCATCGATAATGCCGCCAATCTCAACAGTGACCTGATGAAAGCCATGTGTGAAACCTTCAAAATCAAGCACAAAAACTCTACAGCATACATGCCTCAAATGAATGGAGTTGTGGAAGCTGCCAACAAAAATATCAAGAAGATACTAAGAGAGATGGTAGAAAATCATAAACAATGGCACGAGAAGTTACCCTTTGCCCTATTGGGATACCGCACTACGGTTCGCACGTTAACAGGGGCAACCCCCTATTTACAGGTTTATGGTACCGAAGCTGTCATTTCCAGCCGAGGTAGAAATTCCCTCTTTAAGGATCATACAGGAAGCCGAACTCACTGATGCAGAATGGATAAGGAGCCTCTATGAGCAACTGGCCCTTATAGACGAAAAAAGAATGAACGCAGTATGTCACGGTCAGCTTTATCAGAACAGTATGTCCAGAGCTTTCAACAAAAGGGTCAAACCAAGACAATTCGCACCAGGACAGTTGGTGTTGAAGAAGATCTTCCCGCATCAAGATGAAGCCAAAGGGAAATTCTCTCCCAATTCACAAAGTCCTTACATGGTTCACCAGGTGCTAATAGGAAGAGCACTCATACTCGCAGAGATGGATGGAGAAGTTTGGCCAAAACCAATCAATTCAGACGTAGTCAAGAGATACTACGTTTAAGATTGTTTACATTCATTCATCTGATGTAATTGAACTGCGCTTGACCTGATTCCCGTTTAAGAGGGGATACGTAGGCAGCCCTGTGGGTTCGGTCATATCATAATAAAATCTTCATTTTCCCCCAGAACCAGAAACTGGGGCAGAATTTTGAGGAGGACCCTCAAAATTCCGGAGCAAGTCCAGCCAACGCCATCATATGCCATCGGTTAAGTAACTGTGGCAGAATTTTGAGAAGGATTCTCAAAATTCTGGAGTAGATTCAACAAACTTCGCTGCACGCAGAAGGACCAAAAGATTAAACCGGGCAGAATTTTGAGGAGGACCCTCAAAATTCTATCACAAGGAAGCTGCAATGTCTCTAAAAATGTTACAGTCATTAGTTAATCTAAATTACTTGATATAACATATCACTACGTTTTTTAAAAATAACTCTATTTCATCAATTAGTGGATATTTTCGTAAACTTTATTTCTATGCTCGCCAGGCGTTACTCAGGGTAGCTCGAACAAGGCCTCCAGAACAGAGCAAAGCAAAGCCAACAGATGAAGGCACAAACCAACCTCCCCCCCCCCTCCCTACAAAACTCACAATTTTTCTTTGGATGCAGGCACAATGAACATGATAGGAGTATTCGCAAATGTACACACATCAAAATCACTACCAATCAGGCCACCAGACCTAAATGTTTCTCCAGCTAAGAAATATTCTACTACTATTTGCTACTTGTTCACTGCATAAGGCTAATCATTGCCTTCTCTCTGCATGAGGCTAAGCCCTGCCTCTATATCTGCATAAGTCTAAGTATTGCCTTCTCTTTGCATGAGACTAAGCTCTGTCTCGAATCTTGCATGAGGCTAAGCCCTGCTTCCATATCTACATGAGGCTAAGCCCTGCCTCCTTATTTGCATAAGGCTAAGCATTGCCTTCTCTCTGCATGAGGCTAAGCCCTGCCTCCATATCTGCATAAGGCTAAGCATTGCCTTCTCTTTGCATGAGACTAAGCTCTGTCTCGAATCTTGCATGAGGCTAAGCCCTGCCTCCATATCTGCATAAGGCTAAGCTGCCTTCCCTTGCATGAGACTAAGCCCTATCTTGATCCTTGCATGAGGCTAAACCCTGCCTCCCTATTTGCATGAGACTAAGCCCTGTCTTGATCCTTGCATGAGGCTAAGCCCTGGCTCCCCATTTGCATAAGGCTAGGCACTGCCTTCCCTTGCATGAGACTAAGCCCTGTCTCAATTCTTACATTAGGCTAAGCATTGCCTTCCTTTGCATGAGGCTAAGCCCTGCCTCCGTATTTGCATAAGGCTAAGCAATGCCTTCTCACGAGACTAAGCATTGTATCTCTCTACATAAGTATTGCTCTATTACAAACTTTGCATTATCTTCTTCTCTCTAGACTAAGCTCTGCCCCGAAATCTGCACGAGGCTAAGCATTGCCTTGTTATCACCTTTGGTATCATGTCTCCGCACTTCATGGGCTGATATATAGCCAACTTGTCCAAAGGTGTCATAGTCCGAAGGCATCATCCTCATAGCCTGAAGACACCATGTCATGGCTTGAGGATCTCTCATATTACACATCGTTATTCAAGTGCATCATGGTTCAGAGGCATCATTCTCATAGCCCGAGGACATAATTTCATGGCCTGCGAATCCCTTATCTCATGGTTCATGGCCCAGGACGTCATGGTCTAAAGACATCATCTTCACTATCCAAAGACAACCTTTCATGGTCCAAAGGGAATTTGCATCATGTTTAAATTCTCGCAATAATCTCTATATACTCGCATGCATTGTGTTTTAAGTTTTGTATGTAATTCAGGAAGTAACCGTCTTCAAACAGGAGCAACCTTCGCTCCAGTTTCCATTCATACCCTTCCGGTCTCCATTTGTGCCTTACCATTATTTCAAATGTAATCAACCCCATCAATTGCCCACCTTTACTCTGTGACCATTCCGATACTTACCCTGTGAAACACCCGTTATACTTCAGACTCATAATCATAACTCCATCCGATATTACCCTTCACAAAAGAACCTTTTCTGAAACATGCCACCATTCCTATAAAAAATCCATCGGCCTCATTCACCGTTGGGTTAAGAACTACACATGGCCTGATTCCTGTAAAACCAGGGATATGTAGGCAGTTCAGAGACCAGGGTTCAGCCTCTATTTTTCAAAACATCCCATTCGGTCAAAATCGGTCATCATTTCTTTACCCGAAAACTCTTTCATCCTTCCCGGGTAAAGAGTGGCAGCTCTTGATACCCAATTTTTCCCTCATATACTTCAAAATGCATATATACTTTCAAAATAGTGCATGAGCATCAACCAGTATTTTTTCATAATATTCTGTATTTTTTAAAGCATTTTATTATATAAGTAATTAATAATTGCATCACAAATGATTTTATAATAATTTTATTTGCTTAATTTTATCATTTATATTTATACTGAGCTTTGAGTATTTCACAAATAGCCATACGTACATGTTAGGGTTATAATTGCAATAATAGCCCATGTGTGCATAATTACCTTATTTCACATGAATATAACCTTTTATATTTTTATAATGCTAAGTAATTATTTTATGTCATCTTCCTGCATAAAATTTTTTTTTATCATTTAATTAGCTATTTTTTACAAATTATTTTATTAGTAAATTGGGTATTTAACAATTAGCCCCTTTAATTATGTTTAAATTCGGACCCCCCAGCCCAATTCAAATTAAACCTTAGCCCAATCCGTCCCAGCCCAAATTAANCCTGCCTCCATATCTGCATAAGGCTAAGCATTGCCTTCTCTTTGCATGAGACTAAGCTCTGTCTCGAATCTTGCATGAGGCTAAGCCCTGCCTCCATATCTGCATAAGGCTAAGCTGCCTTCCCTTGCATGAGACTAAGCCCTATCTTGATCCTTGCATGAGGCTAAACCCTGCCTCCCTATTTGCATGAGACTAAGCCCTGTCTTGATCCTTGCATGAGGCTAAGCCCTGGCTCCCCATTTGCATAAGGCTAGGCACTGCCTTCCCTTGCATGAGACTAAGCCCTGTCTCAATTCTTACATTAGGCTAAGCATTGCCTTCCTTTGCATGAGGCTAAGCCCTGCCTCCGTATTTGCATAAGGCTAAGCAATGCCTTCTCACGAGACTAAGCATTGTATCTCTCTACATAAGTATTGCTCTATTACAAACTTTGCATTATCTTCTTCTCTCTAGACTAAGCTCTGCCCCGAAATCTGCACGAGGCTAAGCATTGCCTTGTTATCACCTTTGGTATCATGTCTCCGCACTTCATGGGCTGATATATAGCCAACTTGTCCAAAGGTGTCATAGTCCGAAGGCATCATCCTCATAGCCTGAAGACACCATGTCATGGCTTGAGGATCTCTCATATTACACATCGTTATTCAAGTGCATCATGGTTCAGAGGCATCATTCTCATAGCCCGAGGACATAATTTCATGGCCTGCGAATCCCTTATCTCATGGTTCATGGCCCAGGACGTCATGGTCTAAAGACATCATCTTCACTATCCAAAGACAACCTTTCATGGTCCAAAGGGAATTTGCATCATGTTTAAATTCTCGCAATAATCTCTATATACTCGCATGCATTGTGTTTTAAGTTTTGTATGTAATTCAGGAAGTAACCGTCTTCAAACAGGAGCAACCTTCGCTCCAGTTTCCATTCATACCCTTCCGGTCTCCATTTGTGCCTTACCATTATTTCAAATGTAATCAACCCCATCAATTGCCCACCTTTACTCTGTGACCATTCCGATACTTACCCTGTGAAACACCCGTTATACTTCAGACTCATAATCATAACTCCATCCGATATTACCCTTCACAAAAGAACCTTTTCTGAAACATGCCACCATTCCTATAAAAAATCCATCGGCCTCATTCACCGTTGGGTTAAGAACTACACATGGCCTGATTCCTGTAAAACCAGGGATATGTAGGCAGTTCAGAGACCAGGGTTCAGCCTCTATTTTTCAAAACATCCCATTCGGTCAAAATCGGTCATCATTTCTTTACCCGAAAACTCTTTCATCCTTCCCGGGTAAAGAGTGGCAGCTNTGTTCACTGCATAAGGCTAATCATTGCCTTCTCTCTGCATGAGGCTAAGCCCTGCCTCTATATCTGCATAAGTCTAAGTATTGCCTTCTCTTTGCATGAGACTAAGCTCTGTCTCGAATCTTGCATGAGGCTAAGCCCTGCTTCCATATCTACATGAGGCTAAGCCCTGCCTCCTTATTTGCATAAGGCTAAGCATTGCCTTCTCTCTGCATGAGGCTAAGCCCTGCCTCCATATCTGCATAAGGCTAAGCATTGCCTTCTCTTTGCATGAGACTAAGCTCTGTCTCGAATCTTGCATGAGGCTAAGCCCTGCCTCCATATCTGCATAAGGCTAAGCTGCCTTCCCTTGCATGAGACTAAGCCCTATCTTGATCCTTGCATGAGGCTAAACCCTGCCTCCCTATTTGCATGAGACTAAGCCCTGTCTTGATCCTTGCATGAGGCTAAGCCCTGGCTCCCCATTTGCATAAGGCTAGGCACTGCCTTCCCTTGCATGAGACTAAGCCCTGTCTCAATTCTTACATTAGGCTAAGCATTGCCTTCCTTTGCATGAGGCTAAGCCCTGCCTCCGTATTTGCATAAGGCTAAGCAATGCCTTCTCACGAGACTAAGCATTGTATCTCTCTACATAAGTATTGCTCTATTACAAACTTTGCATTATCTTCTTCTCTCTAGACTAAGCTCTGCCCCGAAATCTGCACGAGGCTAAGCATTGCCTTGTTATCACCTTTGGTATCATGTCTCCGCACTTCATGGGCTGATATATAGCCAACTTGTCCAAAGGTGTCATAGTCCGAAGGCATCATCCTCATAGCCTGAAGACACCATGTCATGGCTTGAGGATCTCTCATATTACACATCGTTATTCAAGTGCATCATGGTTCAGAGGCATCATTCTCATAGCCCGAGGACATAATTTCATGGCCTGCGAATCCCTTATCTCATGGTTCATGGCCCAGGACGTCATGGTCTAAAGACATCATCTTCACTATCCAAAGACAACCTTTCATGGTCCAAAGGGAATTTGCATCATGTTTAAATTCTCGCAATAATCTCTATATACTCGCATGCATTGTGTTTTAAGTTTTGTATGTAATTCAGGAAGTAACCGTCTTCAAACAGGAGCAACCTTCGCTCCAGTTTCCATTCATACCCTTCCGGTCTCCATTTGTGCCTTACCATTATTTCAAATGTAATCAACCCCATCAATTGCCCACCTTTACTCTGTGACCATTCCGATACTTACCCTGTGAAACACCCGTTATACTTCAGACTCATAATCATAACTCCATCCGATATTACCCTTCACAAAAGAACCTTTTCTGAAACATGCCACCATTCCTATAAAAAATCCATCGGCCTCATTCACCGTTGGGTTAAGAACTACACATGGCCTGATTCCTGTAAAACCAGGGATATGTAGGCAGTTCAGAGACCAGGGTTCAGCCTCTATTTTTCAAAACATCCCATTCGGTCAAAATCGGTCATCATTTCTTTACCCGAAAACTCTTTCATCCTTCCCGGGTAAAGAGTGGCAGCTCTTGATACCCAATTTTTCCCTCATATACTTCAAAATGCATATATACTTTCAAAATAGTGCATGAGCATCAACCAGTATTTTTTCATAATATTCTGTATTTTTTAAAGCATTTTATTATATAAGTAATTAATAATTGCATCACAAATGATTTTATAATAATTTTATTTGCTTAATTTTATCATTTATATTTATACTGAGCTTTGAGTATTTCACAAATAGCCATACGTACATGTTAGGGTTATAATTGCAATAATAGCCCATGTGTGCATAATTACCTTATTTCACATGAATATAACCTTTTATATTTTTATAATGCTAAGTAATTATTTTATGTCATCTTCCTGCATAAAATTTTTTTTTATCATTTAATTAGCTATTTTTTACAAATTATTTTATTAGTAAATTGGGTATTTAACAATTAGCCCCTTTAATTATGTTTAAATTCGGACCCCCCAGCCCAATTCAAATTAAACCTTAGCCCAATCCGTCCCAGCCCAAATTAAATGACCCCTACCCGACCCAGAACCTCCTCTAATCGTGACCGTTAATCTCTGAGATCAACGGTCCACGTTACCCCTTTCCATTTTAATTACAACTACCCCCCAAACCCTACCCATTCTCTTCAGTAGCGCCGCCTCTGAATCCTATCCTCCTATCTTCTCTCTCAGACAAAACTCAAACCCTATCCGCCGTCACCAGAAAACTACCCGTTCCATGGGGTTCCTCTGTGATTTCAGGCCCCTGCCGGCCTCTTACCTCTTATGGTTCTACCTACGGTCATCTCCGTTTGTGAGACTATTATCTTCGTGTTTATGGCTCGAACCTATGTTCCAAACCATATTTTCTATCATCTCTGTCATTGTCTTAAAACCCTAGTCTCTTGCTACTCGAATTTGTTCAGATCCTTGTAAATCTGAGATAGTTTTAAGTTTATTTTGTTATTTCTCTTAAAAAACTTTCTGTGTCTTCTTATTATTAGCCGATTTTTTGTCTTCTCTAAAGCTAGGGTTTCACCCTTTAAGTTTCTGAAAAATAGTAACTTTTTAAATGTTTAACCTTAATTTTCTTTACTTGTTTGACTGATTCTTATGACTGTGTTCTAAAACCCTAGGGTTTCGATCTCTAACGGGTGTTCTGTCAAAATGCTTAGACAATTAAATGCTTTCAACTATGGATTTCTTCTTTACTATTTCGACCGATTCTTTTTGAGTTTCATCTCTACGTCGTTGACATATACTAGGGTTTTGATTCTCTGACTATTTATCCTGTTGTCTTTTGCTCGTTACCTTTAGCTCTGTCAATTAAGTTGTTAATTGATTTACTTACCTAAATTAGGGTTTAAATTTGGTACCCATGTTTTCTTATTTAAGTTTTACTTATTCTTACTCTATTTATGTATCCGTATTATTGGCTTGATTGTGTGTCCTGATTCCTAATTGATTTCGGAAACTGTTTCTTACCTTATTAACCTTGCTCTTAATTACGGATTGATTCTGTGTGAGATTTTTCCTTAAATTAAGTGGTACTTATTTGATTCTGTCCTCTTAATTAATTCCTGACTGGTTGCTAATTGATTTTCATACCTTATGTATATGTGATTGATTCATTACCTTATGTGACCTACCCTATTGCATGCTATAAAAACCTTCTTGTTCTGATTTTCATAAGAGACTAAGAGACTTACACAAACACACTCAAAAAGAAAAACATACACACACACACAGACTCTTGCTCTCGAACCTTTCTGTTACTTATGTTTGCTGCATTGTCTAGCCGGCTGAAAGCCAGGGCTAGACTATTGGATTTTGCATACTTTCAACTTTCTCTTTGCTATTCTTTTACTGGTATGTCTCCATTCCTATTATCATTGAATATGCTATGGAATTGAACCTATGTGCCTCATGTTTATTACTCTTTATCAGCATGTCCACCTCTATGTGATTAAGCCTATGTACTTCTTGTTCATGAATCTTAACCAGCATGCCTACTTCCATGAAATTAGACTTAGGTGCTTCTAGTTTTTTTCCCCAGCATGTCTGTTAAACCTATGTCTATTTGTCTCTCAATTAGAATGATTTTTGTCCTGTTATAAGTGTTCACCCCCTAACAAACTCCTGGTTAATTCATGACTTCTATGCTCTCAACTTTTGCTACCTTTCTGTATGATTGTCTGATCAGTAATTTGACCCCAGCATGTTTTTCTTTGATTAACATATGTCTATTGTTCACCTAGTAACAAATAATGGATTAAGGCCATGTGAAACCTTGTTCAAATTAATTGACACTCTGTCCTGTCTGTTGTTTGATTGCTAGAGTTCGTGGCTGAACTCTCCCTGCTAAATGTGTGTTGTTTGTGGTTCTTGAAATCTAGTATTTGTTTCTACGCACTTTTGAAATCCAAACTATTTTTTCTAAAGCAGAACTGTCTTCTATTTTCATACATTATTTTCAACTCCTACTCTTAGTTAACTAGGGTCCTGCCATCCCCCAATGTGAGCACTGTTTAGGGTCCATGAGACTCCTCTAAACTCTGACGCATTGGGGCTGGTTTCCAATCCTTTATGAACTGCTTCTGAACATTTGTTCTCTAGTGTGAGCACTGCCCTGGGTTCTCGAAGCCCTTGGGAACTCTGACACACTAGAGATTTGGGTTCTTGGTGCTTTACCAATGGCTACTGTGTATCCCTGAGCTTTGGAGCTGTTATGGTTTGAAGGACTGGGTTATCCGGATGCATTGGGCCTGTTGCAGGCCTCCTATAGCTATATATTTTGTTATTTATTCATTTGGTTATGGTCTGTAATAATTATTTTGTAATAACGATGGGGTAATAGTGAATAGGGAAAAAATTGGGCCTAGTTTAATGTTTGCATGAGAATGGGGTAGAAAACCTGCTTCAGATGTCCACTTCTTTCAAATATTTTCACTACTATATACTAGATATCCTGCCTATAGGTTATTTATATTCCATTACTGTATGCAGTAGATAACATGCCTATAGGTATTTATTTCAGTGCATTCTGTTACTGTGTGCAGTAGATAACATGCCTATAGGATTTAATTTGTTCAACATGTCCTGACCCATTTTTAGATGTTATGCCTATAGGACCAAAATAATTCTGAATATCCTTTCAAGATTCACACTACTGCACTTAGACACCATGCCTATAAGGCTGTCAAATTAATTTCTGCATTTAAATCATGCCCACAAAGTTTCAAAATCGGTTCTGCATTTTAAAATCACACCTATAAAGTTTAAAGTCACTTCTGCGTTTAGATACCATGTTAATAGGAAACTTCAAATAATAGATACCATGTCTATAGGAAATTTCAAAATCATTTTTGAATTTAGATACCATGTCTATAGGAAATTTCAGGATCATTTTGCATTTAGATACCATGTCTATAGGAAATTTCAGAATCATTGTTGCATTTAGGTACCATGCCTATAAGGTCTTAAGATTAGTTCTTTTACACTTAGATATCATGCCTGTAGGGTCCAAAAGATAAAAATCAGCCTGCTAAAACCAGTAATTGTTTATAGCTCAGATACCCGGTTTATAAAATTTTGTCCGACTATCACTTAGGCAATCTTGTAGGTTAATTGGATTCTGGGTTTAAAATTGCTATTTTCCTGCTGCTCATAAATTGCCCAGATTCGGTAAGTAATAAAATCAGTAGACGAATTGATTAGGTATTTACTGCCTCGCCTTAATAAAACTGCTGCATATTTTGTGCTCATCTAGACATCCTGCTATAGGACTTTAACTCATTTTAAAACTGTTTGTTTGAGGCGTGCAATTGTTTGTCTATTTGTAGTGGTAAATATGAGCCCTTAATTGCATCTTTATGTGACAGTCCTACTTGTTTTGTTTGTCTCCTAGTTTTTCTCCTTTTAACACCATAAGTGAGTCTAGAACCGCCTTGAATAGAGGTCCTAAACACCTCCAGGGCCACATGCAAGGGACGAGTAATGCACGCATAGGGAACGTATCGGATGTTATTAGAACGCTTAGGTAATAAACAAAAGGGGAAGGGTAATTGGGTAGTAAAAGGAAATGATGACCTGTGTGCTAATGTTATGTGTAGCACCCCAACTTGGGGACGATTACAAGTATTGAACAGAAGTGATCCTATAGGCTAAAAAACCTAGGACCCCTTTTACTCTTTGTTTTAGAAATAACCTCTATTTGTATAAATTGCTTATTTGTTTATAAGACTAATTCACCTAATTCGAGTCTGGCCGGAACCCACCGTTGTGGACCTTGAGGGATGCCTAACACCTTCCCCTGAAGGTTATTTCGAGCCCTTACCCAATCTCTAGTAATGCAAACTGGTTTACGAGTTATTTGCTTTAGGTGCCCTAACGCACCTTAAATCCGTTAGGTGGCGACTCTTCAAAATTCCATACCCCCTTCCCAAAAGGATATGAGTTGTCCCAAGATGTCGAAACTCAGACTCCGCAAGGAAAAAGGGGGCGCGACACCCCGCTTGCGGATCATACTTGCAATACAGTCAAATATAAAATTATCATTAAATCATAACCCTTTCTTGCTTCTTTTCAAAAATAAAGACAATTCAACTTGAAGCTTTTAAAACCTTAAAATCCTCAACTTAGTTCCATTTGATACAATTAACAAATATAATCAAGTAACGGTGTCCACAAAGCATGGTGTAAACCTAAAATTACCCGAACATAAACAGGAATAGTAGTTACGTACGGACTCTCATCACCTCGTGCGTACGTAGCCCCCACAAATAGAAGCTTGTCGCGCCCCCTTTTTCTCGCGAAATCGGGTTTATGACATTTGGAGGGACAACTCATTCCTTTTGGGAACTGGGTTTCAAATTGAAGAATCGCCACCTAATGATTAGGGTGCATTAGGACACCAAAAGAGTTCGATTTGAATAACCAGAGATAGGGTAAGGGCTTGAAATTATTCTAAGGGGAAGGTGTTAGGCACCCACAGAATCCACTAGTGTGGTTCCCGCCTAAACAATTATTGTGAATTTGGGTCAATTAATATATAAACAAATAAGGCTCAAATAAGAGGGGATTTCAGCACATAATGGTTTTAAAGTAAACAAGGTTTGCAAGAGCAATTAGAAGAGCTGATTTTAAAAATAAAGAGTTAAAATGCTAAGGAAAAGAAATAAAGAATGAAGGGAGAGGGGTCCTAGGTTTATTAATAATATGGATCACCCCACACAATGTCCGGTAATCAATCCTCAATGAGGGGCTACACGTGATATTATCGTGTGGTCATCATATCCATATCTACCCATCCCACCTCGTTAAGGTATTTAAAGCGCGATTGGTATCGATTACTTAATGCATGCTATTACCCGTCCCAATCCCATCAGTCCCGGAGGCGCTTAGGACTACTAATCCTAAAAGGGGAAGGATATTAGGCTTATTTGGAGTTTCCAAGGTAAAATTCTAAGGCGACATACAAAACACATACTGCATATTTGGGGAGACATATAAACATATAAGGCTCAATTATACCTCCTTGCACAGAAGAAAAAAAACACATAATAGCATGTCTTGCACGTACTGCTTAGGTCTGATTAGAATTAAATATGAAGGAGTCTAAAGGATTGGGGCAGATTGGTTTATTACATAATTCAGATAAGAAGCCCGAATCAGGACTGCCTACTAGTTGTAATAATTAACAGAAGCGGATTCAGTTTTTATTATTACTCCAAGGTTTGCCTAAGTGCTCAAACGGGATCCTATAGGCATGGTATCTATTGAACCCAGAAGGAGGTAAGACAGTAAAGCTCAAAACATGAACTGTTTTAAATCATAAAAAGTGCATGCTTGTTAACATTGGAGGACTTAGATTATCCAAAAGAGATGCAGAATTAACAAATTGATTACTGGCTCTGTAGGTGGTGGTATGTATTATTACTGATTTTACGTCTAGCAATGGGTGGAGCGAATCAGATTCATTTGGAAACTCCTATAGGCATGTTTTCTACACATTGCTGATTTTAGACACTTATAGACGTAGTATCTGAATGCAGAAGCTTGTTTTTAAATCTATAGGCATGGTATCTAATGCAGAAATTGCTTTTAAAACCTATAGACATGGTATCTAATGCAGAAATTGCTTTTAAAACCTACAAACATGCATCTAAAATGCAGAACTTGTTTTAAAACCTATGAACATGATATCTAAATGCAGAACTTGTTCTAAAACTTATGGATAGTATCTAAAGGTGAAACTTTGTTAAGAACCTTATGGGCATGCTGAATATTAGAACATCCTATAGACATGGTTTCTACATGTATTGAGTATGCAGAATTAGAATAGACCTATAGGCATGATTTCTATATGTATTTGAATATGCAGAATTGTAATAGACCTATAGGCATGATTTCTACCCTTTTTGCATGCATAGTTACCCCAACCCTGTTTCACTAGCCAACCCCGAGTACTCTTTATAAATAATTACAAACCAGAGTAACAAATACATCAAAAAATACAAAGAAAATAATTACAACCCTAAAAGGCCTGATTCTTGAGTTCCTGCCTGAATTATGAGATAGACCAACTCAAAGACCATTGATCCAAAGCCTTTCTCCAATTTGAGTGTGTCAGAGTTCCTTAAGAGCCTCAATGGGACTCCGGGCAGTGCTCACACCCAAAATGTATTACTAGAATAGGGACAAGTGCAGTGTGGAAGTGCCAGCCCTCAAGTGTCCAAGTTCAGAGGGAGCTCAAAGGGTCCCAAGGTAAGGCTCACAAGAGGGGGGCAGAACTTAAGTCTAAGAGAGAGTGCAAGTGCAGAAACAGAGCGTTAAAGAACTAAGAAAGTAAAGAAGAGGGGAAGAGGGGCTGTGAAACAATTACACAAAGGGGTTCAGGGATTGAGGATTGCAAATAGCCTATGTACTTAGGCATTAGCTAATTCTGGGCATGCACAACAATAGAGAGTGCTGTTATGCTTACAGAATCAACAAGAATACACAACATATGATGGTGACATAGAGGTTATGATTCCAGGGGAATCAAGTTTGAGCCATAGACAATAATACTCAATACTGTCATGTCTCAAACAAACCATTAGCATCAAACACATTGGGGTAGGGGGTTTGGGATTCATAATAAGAGGAAATTATAGCACGCCAAAGTAAACACTGAACTAAACACAAACAGTCGGCAGACATGCAAGTAAAGGTATTAAGTAAACAAATTGTTTGTGATTGCTGAAAATCTAAATCAGGACATACCAGCTTAAAGAGCAAAATACAATAAAAGCAAGTAGCAGGGCTTGAAGGCATGCCACAGTAGAAGTAGTAAAGCAGGAGAGAAATGTTTTTGAGTGTAAGTGATTTTTAAGAACTCAGAGTGTTCGTCTCCGTTTGTTAATGGAAAAGCCGGGTATTTATAGTTTGAAAATAGGTAGAAAGTAAGGCAAGAAAATAATTATGGAACTGTGTTTTAATTAAAAATCAATCAGTATCAAAGACTTCCTTTAATCAAGGGGTTAAAACCAAACGATAGTGGACAGAAAACTTTTAAGGAAAGAAATCAAGTAAGCATCTTGTGCAAAGTAGACAATTAGGGGTAAATACATAAGGGTTTAATTAAGGGAAGAATCTTTGAAAGACTCGGTTAACCAAATAAGGTAAGAAAACACAGTAAAGCTGCGGAATATAGACACAATTAGTGCATAGTAAATCAAGGAGTCGGGGATTCAGAATTACTGATTCATGAATAAACAAATAAACCAAGTCAGAAATAGGAGAATCAAAAGGCTAAGGAAAGCTTTCATATCAACCCAAGAAACATGGAAATCAATAAACAAGGAAAGAATCAATCAAACTTACACGAGGAGGTCTTAAATCAGTCCACAATTCAGGGTTATTTTGAGAGGGAAATTTAGCCTATAAAGAGTGCATAAACATTAAGCATGCAAGGCTGAATCTATGACAAAGAGAAGTGTCATGCAATCAAAAAGTCAGTAAGTAGTGGATTATAGGAACATGGTAGTCACCTCAGTAACAGAGAAGAGGGAGTATCCAATAGAATGCAAAAAGGGGTCAAGTAAAAGATCTTATAGAGTTTAGCAGGAAGTCAGAATCATACAAAGAAACAAAAGTTGTAACAAAGATTTCGAAACTCAGTCGAGCAGTAGATGAAACAACTTCAGAAAGTCGAATAGGTCCAATGAAATTAGGGTTTCGAAACCAAACAAGTTCAGAGAAGCAAATCACATAGCAAATAGTCTCAAAACTCGAATGAACCCCCAAATTTTAGGGTTTTTGCCATCAATCGAGTATAGAGATGAAAGACAAGAGAATTAGGCAAAAAATATCAACAAACAAAATAAAATCAGAAACCTTAAGAAAGAACTAAGGTTTTAACATGCACACTCCAGTAGAAGAACAACATAAAAAAACACAGTAGAACATGCTAAGATCAGAGAAACTTCTAAATAACTTAACAAAACCCTAAATCGAAAAAGATAAAGGTTCTGAAGGTAAAGTTTTGAAAGAAACTTTGAGAAAACGTCTAGGAGCTTAGAGAAAACATAGATCTACAATGGATCTAAAAGAATCAGAAAAAACCTCGAAGGTTAGGGTTTAGAAGAAACCAGATGGTGAGAAAGGCTTGGAAAGTCATTGATCTGAGCAGGAGAAGCCAAGAGTCAGGCTTGAATAGCCATGGCTAGCCGGAGCAAGGTCGAAGATGACCGAAGACAGCATAGAACCGAAATAGACCAAGGTCTGGACCAAGCTTCTTCAAAGTCTGGCCTTGAAACCATAGTACTCGAACATATAGGAGTCATTGGAGGCAGATACAGGCCTTTAATGTCTTTGGAAGCCATTGATTCAGGCGATTTTAGGGTAGAAGTGGAGGAGGCTGCTAGGGTTTCTGAGAGTTTGGGAGAAGGGGAGATTCAAGGGCGGCTACCGATGAGAAGTGATTAGGGTTTGGGGGGTAATGGGGAATTAAAAAGGAAAGGTTAAATGGTGGTCGTTGATCACTTTGATCAACGGCCTGGATTGAATGGGGATCCGGGCGGGTTATTTTAAAAGGGTCGTGGGTCGGGTAGATTAGGATTTGGGCTGGATAATTGGGTTTTAGGATTGGGTCTAATCTGGGTGCCAAATCAGGCTAAAAATTGAAATGAAAATGGGCTAATATTTAAATAGCCATTTTCCCTTGTTTATTTTATAAAAATAGTAGAATAATTTTTGAAAATAAATTAAAGGCACTGAAATGATTTATATTATGTAATTATCAAATTAAAAATACTGGAGTCAATTTTATAATTATAAACACAATTAAGCCTTAAAAGAGGCTAATATTGCAATTATATGCAATTAGTTTTTCAAATACTAAATAAATTTGTAAAAATGCGCAAAAATTATGTTAACTATATTTTAGTGTAAATATGAGAATCCAATAAATGAATTACCAAAATAATAATTTTGGGAATAATTATTGGGTTTTTTCTTTATAAAATAAGGCAATAAATTGATTTAAAAATCTTTTGAAAATTAGGAAAAATAATAAAACACTGGGACATACTTATATATGCATATACATGCTATTTTGAAGGTATTTTGCTTATTAAAAAAATACAGGGAAAAATTGGGTATCAACAGCTGCCCCTCTTTACCGGGGAAGGATGAAAGAGTTGTCGGGTAAAGATATGATAACCAATTTTGACCGACGAAATAGTTTGAAGAGGTTCGACCGTACTCTGGCTTCTGAGCTGCCTACATATCCCTGGTCTTACAGGAATCAGGTCATATGTAGTTCAGGATCCGCCGGCGGAGTATGCCGATGGAGACTTTCAAGAACAGACGTAGTATTTTAGGACGGGGCCAATGGTTGAAGTCTGATAGGGCTGCGGAAACTAGAGCAGGATCGCTCCTGCCGAGATGGCCGTTGCTCGCTGGTTCACCTGCAAATAAGTAACACAAGCGTATATTGTGCGTAAATTTAAACATGATGCAAATTCCCGTCGGACCATAAATGTTGTCTTTTGACGGTTAGGATGACGTCCTTAGACCATGATGTCCTGGGCCATGAAGCGTATAATAATAAAGGATTCGAAGGCCATGAAATGGTTCTCTCGGGCTATGAGAATGATGCCTCCGAATAATGATATGCGAAAGATTAAAGGGATACTTAGGCCATGTCATGGCGTTCTGGGGCTATGCAAATGGTGCCTCCGAACAATGACGACCTCGGATAATTTGGCGATCTTTCAGCCCATAGAATGCAGTAGGTGGCAATTTTTCAGCCATGCAAATGTAAATGAGGTGGCGATCTTTTAGCCATGCAAGCGTAAATAAAGGGGCGATCTTTCAGCCATGCAAGCGTAAATAAAGTGGCGATCTTTCAGCCGTGCAGAATGCAAAGGTGGCGATCTTTCAGCCATGCAGAATGTAAATGAGGTGGCGATCTTTCAGCCATGCAAGTGTAAATAAAGCGGCGATCTTTCAGCCATGCAGATGCAGATGGAGACAGTGTTTAGTCTCGG
>NW_017673992.1:83517-112928 GCF_001879085.1 Nicotiana attenuata
ATTTGAATAACCAGAGATAGGGTAAAGGCTTGAAATTATTCTAAGGGGAAGGTGTTAGGCACCCCTCAGAATCCACTAGTGTGGTTCCCGGCCAGACAACTATTGTGAATTTGGGTACAATTAACATATAAACAAATAAGGCTCAAATAAGAGGGGATTTCAGCACATAATGGTTTGAAAGTAAACAAGGTTTGCAAGAGCAATTAGAAGAGCTGATTTTAAAAATAAAGAGTTAAAATGCTACGGAAAAGAAATAAAGAATGAAGGGAGAGGGGTCCTAGGTTTATTAATAATATGGATCACCCCACATAATTTTCGGTAATCACTCCTCAATAAAGGGCTACACGTGACATTATCACGTGGTCATCATATCCATATCTACCCATCCCACCCCGTTAAGGTATTTAAAGCGCGGTTGGTATCGATTACTTAATGCATGCTATTACCCGTCCCAATCCTATCAGTCCCGGAGGCGCTTAAGACTACTAATGCTAAAAGGGGAAGGATATTAGGCTTATTTGGAGTTTCAAAGGTAAAATTCTAAGGCGACATACAAAACACATACTGCATATTTGGGAAGACATATAAACATATAAGGCTCAATTATACCTCCTTGCACAGAAGAAAAAAAACACATAATAGCATGTCTTGCACGTACTGCTTAGGTCTGATTAGAATTAAATATGAAGGAGTCTAAATGATTGGGGTAGATTGGTTTATTTCATAATTCAGATAAGAAGCCCGAATCAGGACTGCCTACTTGTTGTAATAATTAATAGAAGCGGATTCAGTTTTTATTATTACTCCAAGGTTTGCCTAAGTGCTCAGACGGGATCCTATAGGCATGGTATCTATTGAACTCAGAAGGTGGTAAGACAGTAAAGCTAAAAAAATGAATTGTTTGAAATCATAAAAAGTGCATGCTTGTTAACATTGGGGGACTTAGATTATCCAAAAGAGATGCAGAATTAACAAATTGATTACAGGCTCTGTAGGTGGTGGTATGTATTATTATTGATTTTACGTCTAGCAATGGGTGAAGCGAATCAGATTCATTTGGAAACTCCTATAGGCATGTTTTCTACATGTTGCTGATTTTAGACACTTATAGACATAGTATCTGAATGCAGAAGCTTGTTTTTAAACCTATAGGCATGGTATCTAATGTAGAAATTGCTTTTAAAACCTATAGACATGGTATCTAATGCAGAAATTGCTTTTAAAACCTATAGACATGGTATCTAAAATGCAGAACTTGTTTTAAAACCTATGAACATGATATCTAAATGCAAAACTTGTTCTAAGTCTTATGGATAGTATTTGAAGGTGAAACTTTGTTTAAAACCTTATGGGCATGCTGAATATTAGAACATCCTATAGACATGGTTTCTACATGTATTGAGTACGCAGAATTAGAATAGACCTATAGGCATGATTTCTATATGTATTTGAATATGCAGAATTGTAATAGACCTATAGGCATGATTTCTACCCTTTTTGCATGCATAGTTACCCCAACCCTGTTTCACTATCCAACCCCGAGTATTCTTTATAAATTATTACAAACCAGAGTAACAAATACATCAAAAAATACAAAGAAAATAATTACAACCCTAAAAGGCCTGATTCTTGACTTCCTACCTGAATTATGAGATAGACCAACTCAACGACCATCGATCCAAAGCCTTTCTCCAATTTGAGTGTGTCAGAGTTCCCTAAGAGCCTCAATGGGACTCCGGGTAGTGCTCACACCCAAATTGTATTACCACAATAGGGACAAGTGAAGTGTGGAAGTGCCAACCCTCAAGTGTCCAAGTTCAGAGGGAGCTCAAAGGGTCCCAAGGCAAGGCTCACAAGAGGGGGGCAGATCTTAAGTCTAAGAGAGAGTGCAAGTGCATAAATAGAGTTTTAAAGAACTAAGAAAGTAAAGAAGAGGGGAAGAGGGGCTGGTAACAATTACACAAAGGGGTTCGGGGATTGGGGATTGCAAAGAGCCTATGTACTTAGGCATTAGCTAATTCTGGGCATGCACAGCAATAGAGAGTGTTGTTATGCTTACAGAATCAACAAGAATACACAACATATGATGGTGACAAAGAGGGTATGATTCCAGGTGAATCAAGTTTGAGCTATAGACAATAATACTCAATATTGCCATGTCTCTAACAAACCATTAGCATCAAACACATTGGGGTAGGGGGTTTGGGATTCATAATAGGAGGAAATTATAGCATGCTAAAGTAAACACTGAACTAAACACAAACAGTAGGCAGACATGAAAGTAAAGGTATTAAGTAAACACATTGTTTGTGATTGCTGAAAATCTAAATCAGGACATACCAGCTTAAAGAGCAAAATACAATAAAAGCAAGTAGCAGGGCTTGAAGGCATGCCACAGTAGAAGTAGTAAAGCAGGAGAGAAATGTTTTTGAGTGTAAGTGATTTTTAAGAACTCAGAGTGTTCGTCTCCGTTTGTTAACAAAAAAGCCGGGTATTTATAGTTTGAAAGTAGGTAGAAAGTAAGGCAAGAAAATAATTATGGAACTGTGTATCAATTAAAAATCAATCAGTATCAAAGACTTCCTTTAATCAAGGGGTTAAAACCAAACGGCAGTGGACAGAAAACATTTAAGGAAAGAAATCCAGTAAGCATATTGTGCAAAGTAGACAATTAGGGGTAAATACAAAAGGGTTTAATTAAGGGAAGAATCTTTGAAAGACTCGGTTAACCAAATAAGGTAAGAAAACATAGTAAAGCTGCAAAATATAGAAACAACCAGTGCATAGTAAATCAATGAGTCAGGGATTCGAAATTACTGATTCATGAATAAACAAATAAACCAAGTCAGAAATAGGAGAATCGAAAGGCTAAGGAAAGCTTTCAAATCAACCCAAGAAACATGGAAATCAATAAACAAGGAAAGAATCAATCAAACTTACACGAGGAGGTCTGAAATCAATCCACAATTCAGGGTTATTTTGAGAGGGAAATTTAGCCTATAAAGAGTGCATAAATATTAAGCATGCAAGGCTGAATCTATGACAAAGAGAAGTGTCATGCAATCAAAAAATCAGTAAGTAGTGGATTATAGGAACATGGTAGTCACCTCAGTAACAGAGAAGAGGGATTATCCAATAGCATGCAAAAAGGGGTCATGTAAAAGATCTTATAGAGCTTAGCAGGAAGTCAGAATCATACAAAGAAACAAAAGTTGAAACAAAGATTTCGAAACTCAGTCGAGCAGTAGATGAAACAACTTCAGAAACTCGAATAAGTCCAAAGAAATTAGGGTTTCGAAACCAAACAAGTTCATAAATGAGGAACAAGCAAATCACGTAGCAAATAGTCTCAAAACTCGAATGAACCCCCAAATTTTAGGGTTTCTGCCATCAATCGACTATAGAGATGAAAGACAAGAGAATCAGGCAAAAAATATCAACAAAGAAAATAAAATCAGAAACCTTAAGAAAGAACTAAGGTTTTAACATGCACACTCCAGTAGAAGAACAACATAAAGAAACACAGTAGAACATGCTAAAGATCAGAGAAACTTCTAAATAACTTAACAAAACCCTAAATCGGAAAAGATAAAGGTTCTGAAGGTAAAGTTTTGAAAGGAACTTTGAAAAAATGTTTAGGAGCTTAGAGAAAACACAGATCTACAATGGATCTAAAAGAATCAGAAAAAACCTCGAAGGTTAGGGTTTCAGAAGAAACCAGATGGTGAGAAAGGCTTGGAAAGTCATTTATCTGAGCAGGAGAAGCCATGAGTCAGGCTTGAATAGCCATGGCTGGCCGGAGCAAGGTCGAAGATGACCGGAGACAGCATAGCACCGAAATAGACCAAGGTCTGGACGAAGCTTCTTCAAAGTCTGGCCTTGAAACCATAGTACTCGAACATATAGGAGTCATAGGAGGCAGATACAGGCCTTTAATGGCTTTGGAAGCCATTGATTCGGGCGATTTTAGGGTGGAAGTGGAGGAGGCGGCTAGGGTTTCTGAGAGCTTGGGAGAAGGGGGATTCAAGGGCGGCTACCGGTGAGAAGTGATTAGGGTTTGGGGGGTAATGGGGAATTAAAAAGGAAAGGTTAAATGGTGGTCGTTGATCATTTTGATCAACGGCCTGGATTGAATGGGGATCCGGGCGGGTTATTTTAAAAGGGTCGTGGGTCGGGTAGATTAGGATTTGGGCTGGCTAATTGGGTTTTAGGATTGGGTCTAATTGGGGTGCCAAATCAGGCTAAAAATTGAAATGAAAATGGGCTAATATTTAAATAGCCATTTTCCCTTGTTTATTTTATAAAAATAGTAGAATAATTTCTGAAAATAAATTAAAGGTACTGAAATGATTAATAATACGTAATTATCAAATTAAAAATACTGGGGTCAATTCTATAATTATAAACACAATTAAACCTTAAAAGAGGCTAATATTGCAATTATATGCAATTAGCTTTTAAAATACTAAATAAATTTATAAAAAATGCGCAAAAATTATGTTAGCTATATTTTAGTGTAAATATGAGAATCCAATAAATGAATTACCAAAGTGATAATTTTGAGAATAATTATTGGGTTTTTCTTGATAAAATAAGGCAATAAATTGATTCAAAAATCTTTTAAAAATTAGGAAAAATAGTAAAACATTGGGACATACTTATATATGCATATACATGCTATTTTGAAGGTATTTTGCATATTAAAAAAAATACAGGGAAAAATTGGGTATCAACAAAGCTCATATTGAATTATTTCACCTATGGGGTAAATTCCCTCTTACAAGGTTAGAAAGGAGACTTACCTCGCTCCCGAAGTTCCATATTCGGCTTCCAACCCCTTCCGACGACTCAAATCGATGCCCAACGCTCCAAGACTAGTCAGAATTTGTGCAAACCCATAAATATATACCCAAATACTCATTGTAATTCGATTTAAACAATTTCCCAACTCCGCTCGAAAAGTAGGGACCACGTGCCTATATTCCGAAATTTTTCGAAGATAAACTTTACCCATAACATTACGAACTCTAATATACCATTAGTTCCAAATTTCATTTCCAAACTCGTGGTTAAAATCCAAAAATACATATTAATAGGTTTTCTACCAAAACCACAAATTTGTACAAACTTTACATGTAAAAGTCCATATAAAAGCCATGTATTTAACTCACTATGTGCGGGAATTGCTTACCTCATAATAGATGATGAAATCCCCTCTTCAAAGGCTCCAAAAATTGCCCAACCACAGTGAAAATGTGAGAAAAATGAGCCAAACACCCGTTTTTAATAAAATACACTGCCCATCGGCCGCTTCTGCGGCTTCGCACATGCGGAAATTCCCATCGCAGGTGCGGTCTCAACTAAACTCAACCACGTCCGCTTCTACGAGCTGAATACGCTCTTGCGGAACCCCGACTGCTCGTGCGGTCTCGCTTCTACGGGAGTTGTGTCGCACCTGCGCCCTAGCCAAGCCCAGTCCAGTTCCGCTTCTGCGACCCCTAAGCCGCACCTGCAGTCTCACAAGTGGGGGAAAACCTTCGCACCTGCGTACCCCTGCTCCTCCTGGCCCTTGCCCGCTTCTGTGGCTTCCTTCCCGCTTCTGCGGGCTCGCACCTACGGTGCCCACTCCGCATGTGCGATTACACTAGCAATCCTCAAACATCACTAGCTCTTCAACTTCAATCCTTGATCCGTTAACCATCCGAAATCAACCCGAGGCCCCTGGGGCCTCAACCAAGCATACCAAGAAGTCCTAAAACACCATACGAACTTAGTCGAGCCCTCAAATCACATCATACAACACTAAAATCACGAATCATCCTCCAATTCAAACTTAAAAACTTGAAACTTCAATTTCTACTTTCGATGATGAAACCCATCAAATCACGTTCGATTGACCTTAAATTTAGCAGCCAAGCCACATTCGACATTACAGACCTACTCCAACTTCCAAAATCGGAATCCGACCCCGATATCAAAAGGTCCACTTCCGGTCAAACTTCTCGAAAACCTTCAAATTTCTAACTTTCGCCAAGCGACTCCAAAATGACCTATGAACCTCCAAATCCACTTCCGGACGCGCTCCCAATACCAGAATCACCTTACGGATTCCCGGAATCGGAACCCCAAATGGACATTGATTACTTTTAAATGCACTTCAATCCAAATTTATGAAATTCTTCCAAAATGCTAACTTCCACAATAGGCGCCGAAATGCTCACGGGTCGTCCAAAACCTGATCGGGACATACGCCTAAGTCCAAAATCATCATACAAACCTGTTGGAACCTTCAAATCCCAATTTCGAGGTCGTTTACTCTAAAATCCAATCTTAGTCAATTCTTCAAACTTAATGCTTTTGAAATGAGAATTTTCTTCCAACTCAACTCCGAACTTCCCGAAATTCAATCCCGACCACACGTACAAGTCATAATACCTGAAGTGAAGTTGCTCGTGGCCTCGAACCGCCGAACGAAGGCTAGATCTCAAAACGACCGGTCGGGTCGTTACGTTCTCTCCCACTTAAACATTCGTTCATCCTCGAACGTGCTAAGAATTGCGCTGGAGTCATCTGAAATCGCTGTTTAACACCTCGTGCACCTACCCGTGCTATCACAACTCAGTTGAGCACATCTGCTCGAGCAAATATGAAGATTCTTCCCCATTTCACTTAGCCAATAAGCTTTAGAGCCCAATTCCAACATCCTGAATTCTCTGCCAGGCCCGCTTCCATCATACGAACACCGTATCAATCTCTATGCGAGGTACCAATACATGATTGCATAACTTTGCTGAATCCACACTAAACATTTTATAACTCACATGACCATAATAACATCCTCTGATAACAATTGCCAAAATTTCACAAATCTGATGCTCACAATGCACCTCATGACATATATAAGTCTTGTTTCAACTCTCGCAATACCGCCACGATGGACGAGATGTGTAGAAATTCATAACCAACTGCCAAGTCAACAAATCATTGAATCTCTCCTCTTGACTAGAACCATCAACCCATTATGAACCAGATAATGTTATTTTCTCTTTAATATGCTTCATATAATCTGATCGCACTGATCCCATATCCAATAATATTGTCTAACCCAGTACGATCTTCTCAGGCAATAAACCACTTTAAACACGACCAAAAGTCTCATATGATGCCACAATGTGCCAACCAGCTACCATCTCGAATGTGATACATAAGGAAAACGAACTCTGGAAAGGACTACTTAACCCGCGTAACTAATTAGACAATCGAGAAGGTGTTATGAACCTTCCTCAGAAAATGGGATACAAAACACAAAACAATAGATACAGGGGATTGTACTCAACATCACATTGTTGCGGCGTGCAACCCGATCCACATATAATACTGTTGCGGCATGCAACCCGATCCAAGAAACATACTCTTGGCGGCGTGCCACTCGATCCACACATAAAATCTATATAAGGAGATACTTACCGAGCTAGAATGCTCATTGCTGCAAAATACCTGAATATCGGCCACAAGCACGCCAAGTGCATAATACCATCTCTAGGGAGACAGGTAGCGCCATACGCTACAAAATTCAAGCACAACTAAGGTGCAATATATGATTTGAATCTCGAGAGCCATCCTACTCTCATAACACCATCGCTACGCGGAACCTCAACACATATGAAATTTATCAAGCTTTTTCACAACTCACACGGCACAATATAGTATTACAGAAATAGCCGATGACGAAACAACATCCAACATCCGAATACTCCTCCATAAGGAGCGCTATGCTGAAATGAATACATCTGGCCTGATATAGAGCCCACGTTCACATTTAGATCCATCCACAAACCTCAAGCCGATTCTGATCGTACTGCACTAGGCTAGTAACCTTTCAAAGATCCACAATAACCCTTTTTCCCATAACACACAGGAATAACCATCATATCCGGAACAAACCTCCACAGTCCACAACCAAATGAACCGAGTGCCCTTCAGGCATAGATTCTCACATCAACAATAGTACCACAATCTCCATACTTGGTTTCAATCCTTAACCATTTAAGTGACTACCTGTCAAATTTATACAATCTTTCCGTGGGACACGCTCCCCCGATCTTCTGCACCAGACAACGAGTCTACGCATCCATACTACCGGCCACACTAACGCTGTAAAGCAATTCAAGAATCCGCAATCAGAATGCAAAGCCTCTCACACCAGACACTGATCTCAGGTGACGCCAAAAACAATACCAGCTGACTCTAAACATCTGAGTCCTTTCTCGCTTATCCGAGATCGTGCTATTCTTGCCAATCCCAAACGGCAACCTTGATCCTCAACTTCCAATCCCCATGTCGCTCACTGTGCCTAACATGCCAATACGTGACAGTACAGGAATTTCCTCTTGACTCCCGAACCATTAATAGAATTAAACACTTCATCATATAGCAACCTTTCGCTTAGCTCCTTTCAGAAGAATCATTGCAACACATGAAACCTCAAGTAGTGGTCTAAACCACCATAACTCTTCCGGCATCCATCTGTACATAACAGCCATAATACTCGAAAGCCTCTAAATAAAATCAATTACAGCGACCGCCAGACCTCGCACGTACCGCCACAAAAGCACATGAGTAACTCAACACACTGAAGGAGCTGATCATTGCCATCATTATGCCGATTCAACCATTGCCAACCGATCCGACTTTTTCTAATTTACCCTGGACTCGCCTCAGTATAATAGCTCTGTTAAAAACATAGCGAACTTAATCCGCACTCGTCCTGAGTGACCCTACTTCACAAGACCATATTGTCTCAAAACCCACGAACCATTTCACACCCTCTTTGTGCACATAATCGCATCTTCAACTGGTACACCCATTCTGATGATTCTTCTATAAATCCAAAGTTATTTTCTCCTATTCCTCTTATACTACACCGCATACCGGAGATAACGCAGAACACCCCAAGCTTCTTTATCATAATCCGCCGCAAAAGCTCGATACTCAACCATACTATGGACCCGAAATCCTTAGGCACCGTACTTTAACTGTTGAATTCACTAGGACCGTTGTTAAAAGTCACCCACTCTGACTTAGTCCCGAATATAATCAACTCCAAGGCTCCGCTAGCACATGAACACCCGACTGGATCATTTTCCTTGTGAATCACCTCTGTACGAAGCATAAATCCTGAACCTTCCCAAAGCCTAAACATGGATCGATAAGGCCAATTATGGCGCACATTCCTCAAATCCTTTGCTCAAATTAACACTGATGTTCTCTTTCTTTAGTTGTAATAACCCATCAACATGCCGATAACCAGAAACTTCACAAGTAGACAACCATGCAAATCCAAATTCGTAGATGGTGGGGTTCTCCCACTTAGCTTGAAGCTCCTATTGCATAACTCTGGAACCCACCAAGATTCATTCTTCCTCTCTGACATGACCTTGCGCTATCGACCCGCCAAATTCCTCAAAATCTTCAAACGATGTTGCACCGAGTACAATTACTACGAAACCAAGCACCATCTCACTCCGCTATCTCTTACGATTGTTTACCGAGCACCATCTCACACTACTCTGCCCCGAAGGCAAATTGATGAAGACCATAACACCGCCGAACTTAACACATTCAATCAAGGGCGACGATACCACATCACAAATGAACATTCTACCACGCCTGAAATACCAAGTCTCGCTACTCCGTCAATCTAAACCTAAACATTCGTAGTCCGATTGCCTTTCCTTCGCTGAATATAAAATATCGAATCTCTGATCATGCACTGAGTAAGCATCCTTCCAAGTCATTCACTACTTCGATGCATAGATAAGCATCCTACCATTACACAAACACTGTGCGATAGCAACACACAAATCGTCATAAGAATCAATGTCGAATCTCAAAATCGTAGGTAATACTGATACTGAGCTAAAATGACAGAACGGCCTTCCGCAAGGCGACAACAATAGCCCAATCAAATACGCAGGGAGAAACATCCTGTACCACATCTGTAGTACCATTGCAATTCCTCAATTCCCGATTTATAATAAGCGCTTCACGTCGCATAAGATTGAGTACGAAAGAAACAAAGGAATAAGCCTCAAAGGAATCAAATTGCATGATGAGGAATCAAGAAGGGAAGTGCTTCCTAACAGCCCTATATCGTCTCGAAGATAAGTACAGACGTCTCCGTACCGATCCGCAAGACTCTACTAGACTTGCTCATGACTCGTGAGACCAAAGTGAACCTAGTGCTCTGATACCATGTTGTCACGATCCAAAATCCGTTGAAGGTCGTGATGGCGCCGGAGACCACTCTCAGGAAAGCCAACACTAAATACTTAATTAGATTATCATTTTAGTATTTTTGAAATCAAAAATTTCTCTCAATTTAACTAGTAAAAAGATGAACTTTACAGAATAAATAATAATGTTTTCCAAATTTCAATACTGAATATCCCATAATCATATCATAACCCGGTGTCACAAGTGCATGAGCATTTACTAGGAATTAAAAATACAATACAATAATTGTCCGGAATACAAATTTAGACAGAAAAGAAAAATACAAGTACTCTGAAGGACACTCTGCTGGTTGTGGATCATCTCACAGGATGCAGCTCACCTAAGTCCCCGTATCAACCACGTCGATGCGCCCGCAAAGCCACTAGACATACATGTGCATGTACAACAAAATGTACAGCAAGTGTAGTATGAGTACAAAAACAACGCGTACCCAGTAAGTTTCTAGTCTAATCTCGAAGAAGTAGTGACGAGAGGTCGACTCCGACACTTACTATGGCCAACAATAATATACCGATAATATGTGAAATTATGGATTTTATAAGGCGACTGTAAACCCAATAACATGAAGCGGGTAAACAATTCTTTTGTTAGTAGGAGATTTCCAAATTTATTTTTATCTTTTAACAAATTATATCTCCGGCCAATTAGGCCACATCAATTATCAATAATTCCAAAACAATCAAGTAAGTCAAACAAATCATGTCGAGGTCGTACGGCCCGATCCAACATAAAAGTGAATTGTGCACTGTAGAGGGTCGAACGGCGCGAACCGTAGATGCATCTAATTACCCCGCTCGCGAATCATACATGCGACGCGGTCAAATATAAATTTAAGGAATTACCCCGCTCGCGGATCATACATGCAACGTAGTCAAATACAAATTTAAGGAATTACCTCGCTCGCGGATCATACCTGCGACACGGTCAAATATAAATTTATCATTAAATCATAACCCTTTCTTGATTCTTTTCAAAAATAATGACAATTCAACTTGAAGCTTTTAAATCCTTAAAATCCTCAACTTAGTTCCATTTGATACAATTAACAAATATAATCAAGTAACGGTGTCCACAAAGCATGGTGTAAACCTTAAACTACCCATACATAAACATGAATTGTAGCTACGTACAGACTTTCGTCACCTTGTGCGTACGTAGCCCCCAAAAATAGAAGCACATATTGAATTATTTCACCTATGGGATAAATTCCCTCTTACAAGGTTAGAAAGAAGACATACCTCGCTCCGAAGATCCATATTCGGCTCCCAAGCCCTTCCGACGACTCAAATCGATGCCCAACGCTCCAAGACTACTCAAAATTTGTGCAAACCCATAAATATATACTCAAATACTCATTATAATTCGATTTAAACAATTTCCCAACTCCGCTCGAAAGTAGGGACCACGTGCACGGATTCCGAAATTTTTCGAAGATAAACTTTATCCATAACATTACGAACTCTAATATACCATTAATTCCAAATTCCATTTCTAAACTCGTGGTTAAAATCCAAAAATACATATTTCTAGGTTTTCTACCAAAACCCCAAATTTCCACAAACTTTACATGTATAAGTCCATATGCAAGCCATGTATTTAACTCACTATGTACGAGAATTACTTACCTCATAATAGATGATGAAATCCCCTCTTCAAAGGCTCAAAATATCGCCCAACCAAAGTGAAAATGTGAGAAAAATGAGCCAAAACCCGTTTTTACTAAAACACACTGCCCAGCCGGACCTCTCGCACGTGCGGTCCACCAGCCGCTTCAGCGACTTCGCACTTGCGAAAATTCCCATCGCAGGTGTGGTCTCAACTAAACTCAACCACGTCCGCTTCTGCGGGCTGAATATGCTCATGTGGTTCGCTTCTGCTGATCTCCGACCGCTCTTGCGGTCTCGCTTCTGCGAGAGTTGTGTCTCACTTATGCCCCAGCCAAGCCCAGTCCAATTCCGCTTCTGCGACCCCTAAGCTGCACCTGCAGTTTCGCAGGTGCGTGCGAGAAAACCTTCGCACCTGTGAACCCCTGCTCCTCCTGGCCCTTGCCCACTTCTGCGGCTTCCTTCCCGCTTCTGCAGGCTCGCACCTACGGCACCCACTCTACAGGTGCAGTTACACCAGCAGTCCTCAAACTTCAGCAGCTCTTCAACTTCAAACCTTGATTCGTTAACCATCCGAAATCAACCCGAGGCCCCCCGGGACCTCAACCAAACATACCAACAAGTCGTAGAATACCATACGAACTTAGTCGAGCCCTAAAATCACATCAAACAACGCTAAAATCACGTATCACCCTCCAATTCAAACTTAAAGAACTTGAAACTTCAATTTCTACTTTGGATGCCGAAACCCATCAAATCACGTCCGATTGACCTTAAATTTTGCACACAAGCCATATTCAACATTACGGACCTACTCTAACTTCCAAAATCGGAATCCGACCCCAATATCAAAAGGTCCACTTCCGGTCAAACTTCTCGAAAACCTTCAAATTTCTATCTTTCGCCAAACGACTCCAAAATGACCTACGGACCTCCAAATCCACTTCCGGACGTGCTCCAAATACCATAATTACCTTACGAAGCTATTCTTGAACTCGAAACCCCAAACGGACATTGATTACTTTGAAATGCACGTCAATCCAAATTTATGAAATTCTTCCAAAATGCTAACTTTCACAATAGGCGCCGAAATACTCCAGGGTCGTCCAAAACCCGCTCCGGACATACGCCCAAGTCCAGAATTATCATACGAACCTGTTGAAACATTCAAATCTCAATTCCGAGGCCGTTTACTCTAAAATTCAATCTTAGTCATTCTTCCAACTTAAAGCTTTCGAAATGAGAATTTTCTTTCCAACTCAACTCCGAACTTCCCGAAATTTAATCACGACCACGCGTACAACTCATAATACATGAAGTGAAGCTGCTCATTGCCTCGAACCGCCGAACGACACGCTAGAGCTCAAAACGACCAATCTGGTCGCTACACCCTTACTCGGAATTTTCGGTACAG
This sequence comes from Nicotiana attenuata, assembly GCF_001879085.1. NCBI lineage: Eukaryota > Viridiplantae > Streptophyta > Magnoliopsida > Solanales > Solanaceae > Nicotiana > Nicotiana attenuata. The sequence continues at coordinate 96,832 of NW_017673992.1, forward strand.
ACTATTGATCTAAAAGAAGAATCTATGTTAAATATTATTAATTTTTGCCAAGATAATGTTTTAGAGCTCAAGTCCAAACATATGGACTTATTTTCAAGAAGTGCAAGAAGTCCAAGAAGCACAATATTAATTTCAAGAAGCCAAGATTCTTTCCTTCTTAAAATAGGATTTATTTTATTCCTTTTAGAATAAGGATTTTCCTTTTAGTAGCATTCTAGTTTCTTTTACTTGTAGAATAGGGATTTTACTTTCCTTGTCTTTAGTTATTTTATTTCCTTATTAGAATAGGAACCGTAGTCATCAAAGAAGAGACTCTAGGCCTATATAAAGGGTTCTCTTGCCTTGTAGAATAAAAATCACGTTTTTAGCTTTACCCTAATTTGCAATAGAGTATTTTTCTCTATTTTGTCTTCTTTATCCTTGTTTTTGGTTCCAAGCAAGGTGGTGATGGCCTTTATCTCATTTTCAATTGCATGTGGTATTTCTTTATCACGTTAATTGATTCCAAGTGGTGACTTTAGGAATCTTATAGTTCTTGATCATTCAAGAACACGTTTCTTGATCTAAATTCATTTTTTTTGTTATCATAGGATCATAACTTTCCTTGAACCGGTACATCATCAATATTTACTTGTTTTGAACGAGTAAATAGTCTTTCTTATAGTTCAGATCGTCATCTTTCACCTCGTTTTTGAATCATCAGATTCTGAGTTCTAAAACTTGAGAATGATGTAAAAGAAGAATCTATGTTAAATATTATTAATTTTTGCCAAGATAATGTTTTAGAGCTCAGTCCAAACATATGGACTTATTTTCAAGAAGCACAAGAAGTCCAAGAAGCTCAAGATTGATTTCAAGAAGCCAAGATTCTTTCCTTCTTAAAATAGGATTTATTTTATTCCTTTTAGAATAAGGATTTTCCTTTTAGTAGGATTCTAGTTTCTTTTCCTTGTACAATAGGGATTTTACTTTCCTTGTCTTTTAGTTATTTTATTTCCTTATTAGAATAGGAATGTAGTCATCAAAGAAGAGACTCTAGGCCTATATAAAGGGTTCTCTTTCCTTGTAGAATAGAAATCACGTTTTGGAGCTTTACCCTAATTTGAAATAGAGTGTTTTTCTCTATTTTGTCTTCTTTATCCTTGTTTTTGGTTCCAAGAAAGGTGGTGATAGTCTTTATCTTATTTTCAATTGCGTGTGGTGTTTCTTTATCACGTTAATTGATTCCAAGTGCTGACTTTAGGAATCTTATAGTTCTTGATCATTCAAGAACACGTTTCTTGATCTAAATTCGTTTTTTTTGTTATCATAGGATCATAACTTTCCTTGAACCGGTACATCGTCAATATTTACTTGTTTTGAACGAGTAAATAGTCTTTCTTATAGTTTAGATTGTCACCTTTCATCTCATTTTCGAATCATTAGATTTTGAGTCCTAAAGCTTGAGATACGCTGTTTGTTGAAACCGGCCCACAAACCACGTTTTCATTTCAAGATCTTGATCCTGGTCGGTTGGTTCTATGTTAACTCGAAGAATCATATCAATTTAGTATCAGAGTTATAACCCACATGTCCAAAGGTTGAGAAATCATCATGTCTAAGATTCAACCAAGAGGAAGATTCTTGGTTCAAGAAGATGAAGAAACGAGACAACATGAATATCTTTTCCACACTACATGTACCTCCCATGGAAAAGTTTGTCCATTGATTATTGATCGTGGGAGTCACATAAAATATTATTTCTGAGGAGATGGTTATTAAACTTGGTTTGTCAACCAAATTTCATCCATATCCTTACCGCGTCGAAGTTGAAGATGATGATGTTCTAGAGGTAACTCGACAATGCCTAGTATCTTTTTCTATTGGTAAGATCCATAAAGACCAGATTTGGTGTGACGTAGTGAAGATGGATGCTTGTCACTTATTACTTGGAAGACCATGGGTGCTTGATAGGTGTGCTAAATATGATGAATACCTTAATACCTATTCTTTTATAAAGTATAAACGTAAGATTATTTTATTACCATTGAATCCAGAAGAAATTGCTAAAAGTCTGAAGCTCAATGATGATTCTTTTCTGACCAAATTACATATAATTGGTCCAATCAATAGAGAAAAGCCTTTGATAGTTGGTCCAATCAAGGAGGAGGAGCATGCTGCAAGTTGAAGATTTACCTCCGAAGTTTGATAATGATCCATTGGAGCATCCCATATGTGAGATTAACTTTTCACCTAATAGAGATGATCAACATAATATTGATTTGATTGTTGACTCTATCCTTCCAAATGAGGCAACAAATTGCATTAATCCAGAAGTCCATGAATTTTTGCAAATACGTGAGGTAGGGTTGTTTAAAAAGGAGTACATAATGGAGGGTTTGAGTACATATTTTGTTCCAGTTTTTTTCATGCCCCTAAAGGATGAATATTTTGAAGAATATGGTGGAACACGAGATCTCAAAACAAATTCCATCAATGGATATGATCTAGTTAAGTATGAGAGTGTTGTTGCTGATAAATTATCAAGAAAATATACATTGATTTTCAAGATAGATCCAAAGATACTTGAATTTGATTCTTCTAAGGGTTTTTATGGTACTAAATCGACTTTCTTGGCCATATCTCATAAGCACCACATTGACATGGAGAAGTTCAAGATTCCTGAAGATAAAAAGAAAACAACTTATGATTATGGATTAGTGTTTGAAAATCTATTTAGGAGGATTTATTGCAAAATATTGGTACAAAGTTACTATTGAGAAAGTGGAATTTAGTTCGGCCACATGTTAAACTTTGTTACATAGAAGATGAAGCTCTTTGACAAGTTAGAAAAATGCAAGTTAGAGCCTGGTGAATATGAGTTCAACCAAATCATGAAAATTGCAATATTGTGCCATTTGTGGAGCCTTTAGACTCGAGGACGAGTCTTTCTCAACCAGGGAGAATGATGTAAAAGAAGAATCTATGTTAAATATTATTAATTTTTTCCAAGATAATGTTTTAGAGCTCAAGTCCAAACATATGGACTTATTTTCAAGAAGCGCAAGAAGTCCAAGAAGCTCAAGATTGATTTCAAGAAGCCAAGATTATTTCCTTCTTAAAATAGGATTTATTTATTCCTCTTAGAATAAGGATTTTCCTTTTAGTAGGATTCTAGTTTCTTTTCCTTGTAGAATAGGGATTTTACTTTTCTTGTCTTTAGTTATTTTATTTCCTTATTACAATAGGAATTTTACTCATCAAAAAAGAGACTCTAGGCCTATATAAAGGGTTCTCTTGCCTTGTAGAATAAAAATCACATTTTTGAGATTTACCTAATTTGCAATAGAGTGTTTTTCTCTATTTTGTCTTTTTTATCCTTGTTTTTGGTTCCAAGTGTAACGACCCGACCGGTCATTTTGAGCTTTTGCACTTTGCTCGCCAGTTCTCGGGCATGGCTAGTCCCGTGTGATGTATTATGACTTATGTAAATCGTCGGTTTTGATTTTTAGGGTAATCGGAATGGTTTTGGAAGGACAGTTCTCAGTTGAAGCTTGAGATTTGAAAGGTTTGACCAAGTTTTGGCTTGTTAGCATATGATCTCGAATTGGAATTTTTATGATTTGGTTAGCTCCGTATGGTGATTTTGGACTTAGGAGTGTATCCGGATATTTATTTTGAAGTTTATAGTTTAATTAGGCTTGAAATGGCGAATATAAGAAATTTGAGTTTGGAAGTTTGACCGGGGTGGTTGACTTTTTGATATCGGGGTCGTAATCCAGTTCTATAAAATTTCATAGCTTTGTCGTGTCATTTATGACTTGTGTGCAAAATTTGAGGTCAATCAGACTTGATTTGATGGGTTTCGGCATCGAATATATAAGTTGGAAGTTCTTAGTTTCATAATACTTGGAATGGAGAGTGAATTGTGGTTTTAGCATTGTTTGATGTGATTCGAGGGTTGGAATAAGTCCGTATGATGTTTTAGGATTTGGTTGGTATGTTTGGTTGAGGTCCCGGGAGCCTCGGATGTGTTTTGGGTAAGTTTTGAGCGAGTCCGGACATACCGTAGCTTAGAAAATGGATATGAGGCTTAAATCATCGCTGGGGGCAGAAGTCTTACCGCTGAGGCAGAAGTTTTTCTGCGGCCCGCGGTGGGATTACTGCTGGGGCGGAAAATGGACCGCGGTCCGCGGTGAAGACAATCCGCAGGTCGTTGGTCCAACTTCGGAAGCCTATATCTTTTGATCTACAATGAATTTCGAGATGATGTAAAAAACGGAAGTTGTAGATCTTTGAATCTAGTTTTCAGAAACATATTAGAATAGGCATTTGGACATTTGTAGCGTAAGTTATGGAAAAAATACTAAAGTCTATCGCTGCAGTCAACATCCACTGCGGTCACCGGTGGATTTACCGCGGTCAACGGTGCTCCACCGTGGTCAGTGGTGATTTTTCATGGCCGCGGTGGGGGAAATCTGGAATGTACATTATAAATACGAGTTTTGGGATTTTATTTTATATTTGGACCTAGGGAGCTTGGTTTGTGGCGATTTTTCGAAGGTTTTCATGAAATTCATCGGGGTAAGTGATTCTAACTCAAATTTGGCTAAAATACATGATTATAAAATTGGATTCATCATTTGAGTAGAGATTTGGGATGAAAATTTGGGGAGAACTTCATACAAATGAATTTTGGGATTTGAAAGCCGATTCGAAGTCGGAATTGAGTGAAACTAGTATGGATAGTCTCCTAATTGAATAGGTTCTCGGATTTTGAGACTTTGGTCGGATTCCGAGACGTGGGCCCGGGGGCCGGATTAGAGCGATTTCAGAATTCTTAAGTTAATTTGATTATTTTCGCCTGGGCTTTGTTCCTTTAGCGTATATTGATGATAATATACTGATTTCGGATAGATTTGGAGCATCCGGAGGCCCATTCGAGAGGCAAAGGCATCGCGGGCTAGAGTTTGGACCGGATAGAGGTAAGTAATGATTGTAAATACTGTTCTGAGGGTATGAAACCCTGGATTTCACATCGTTGTGCTACTTTGAGGTGACGCACACGCTAGATGACGAGCGTGGGGTCGAGCACCATTGGGGATTGTGACTTGGTCCATCCCGTACGACTACTAAGTCGCGTATTTTACTTGAAAACTATTCGATATTGTTATACTTTGGAAAATATTATTGTGTTTGGGGCTAAATGTCGTGTCTGGGCCTTGTGCCGATTGTTTGGACCCTTAGGGGCTTTTACTACTGTTTTACCTCACTATTTTGGTTAATGTTTGCACTCAGTCATGCTATTTCCTTACTGTTTTTCATAACTCGGTTTTATTCACTCCTTTTGATTTCACAAATGATTTTGAGCCGAGTACTTGTTTTACTGTCAGCCCGAGGGGCTTGAGTGAGATCTGACTAAGTGAGGTCGAGGGCCTGTGTTGTGAGGATACTATGGGATCAGGCTGTGCGCCGCAGCATGTTGTACCGATTGCGATATATGAGAGGCCGAGGGCCGGATTTATTATGCCACGAGGTGGCTTGTGACTGATATGAGGCCGAGAGCCTATTTGATTATGCCACGAGATGGCTTGATATTGCGCTTGGGCCGTAAGGGGCCCCTCCGGGAGTCTGTACACCCCCAGTGAGCGCGGGTCCCCAGTGTGTGTGATGTGTTGTAGCCCGAGGGCCTGTTGTTATTTCATATTGAAGCCCGAGGGACTGTTCTTTATCCATGTTGCCCGAGGGGCGGTTCTTGATTCATGTTATGCCCAAGGGGTTTATTACGAGTGATTGTGAGATAACCCGATGGGCTGGTTCTGTGGTTATTATGCCCGAGGGGCGGTTTATGGTACATGTTTTGCCCGAGGGGCTGTTTACGTTTCTATCATTTTTACTCATTGTTTTATCACTCATTTGAAACTATTAGAAGTTGTTTTCAAAAGGAATTTTTACTGAAACTGAGCTTGATTTACGAAGTAAATGATTTCTGTACTATTTTTTACTGAAATGTACTGTATTTGTTGTAGCGATATGACGTGGCTTACGTGTTTTCTTACTGCTCAGCTTTTATTTACTTTTATTACATAGTGAGTTGGCGAACTCACATTACTCCCAGAACCTTGTGTGCACATTCAGGTATTTCGGAACCCGGTAGTGGGTGTTGATTGCTCAGTGGCAGAGTCATTGGAGTTAGCAAGGTAGCTGCCCGACGTTCGCAGCACTGCTTTTCTCCCTCTTGTCTTCCTTAGACTATATTTAGTACATTTTAGATTCTTAGTTGTGTTCAGACCTTAGTAGATGCTCGTGACTTGTGACACCCCGATGTCGGGCTTGTGTATTTAATCTGCACTATTCATTTAGACTTTCATCATGAGATTGTTGATTAATAAATGGTATTTTGTTGATTAAATAAATGGTATAAAGATGACTTTTATTGAATAATGGATAATTCGGGAGTTGTGTCGGCTGGCCTAGTTTCACGATAGGCGCCATCACGACCGGGTCTGTTTTAGGGTTGTAACACCAAGCAAGGTGGTGATAGTCTTTATCTTGTTTTCAATTGCATATGGAGTTTCTTTATCATGTTAATTGATTCCAAGTGGTGACTTTAGGAATCTTATAGTTCTTGATCATTTAAGAATACGTTTCTTGATCTAAATTCGTTTTTTTGTTATCATAGGATCATAACTTTCCTTGAACCGGTACATCGTCAATATTTACTTGTTTTGAACGAGTAAGTAGTCTTTCTTATAGTTCATTCGTCACCTTTCATCTCATTTTTGAATCATCAGTTTCCGAGTCCTAAAGCTTGAGATACGATGTTTCTTGAAACCAGCCCACAAACCACGTTTTCGTTTCAAGATCTTGATCCTGGTCAATTGGTTCTTTGTTAACTTGAAGAATCACATCAACTATGTTTTAGAGTCTAAACGTGTTTGAAGGAAAACTTATTTTTAAACGGTGACTTGGCATACCGAAACCAAATGTCAAGTGGCGACTCTGAAAAATCCTTTGAAACACGATGTTTTGTCACTTTCATGATTGAAAACCTTTTTGAGCGTAAAAATCACTTTATTATCACTTTAAAGGGGTTAAGGTGTAAAAAAAAAGGGGGTGTGACACTCATTTGCATAATGTGGTACCATTTATGCTTGAAAAAACGACATCGAAACATCAAAAACGAGCGCAACACAATCTAAACCTATCTGAAACTCACCTGAGCCTCTTGGGACCCCGTACTAACATTCCAAAAAGCCCCATAATATAACACGAACTTACTCAAGGCCTCAAATCACGCAAAACAACATCAAAACCACGAATCGCACCTCAAATCGAACTTGTTGAACTTTGAATCTTCCAACTTCCAAAACTCGTACCGAACGCTATCAATTCAACTCGGAATGAACTCAAATTTTGCACACAAGTCCCAAATAACATAACAAAGCTAATCCAATTCCCGTAACCACAATCCAAAGTCGATATCATCAAAGTCAACTCCCGGTCAGACTTATGAACATTCCAAACTTTCAAATTTCCAACTTTCACCAAATAGTGTCGGTACCTTCTAGAAATATTAAAATGCAAATCTGGGCATACACCCAAGTCCAAAATCTCCATCCGGACCTAGTGAAAACATCAAAACTCCGATCCGAGGTCAAGTACTAAAAAATCAAACTTGGTCAACTCTTCCAACTTAAAGCTTCCTAGTTGAGAATCATTCTTCCAAATCAATTCTGAATAACCAGAAACCAAAATCAACGATTCACACAAGTCATAATACATCATACATTACTGCTCAAGACTTCAAATAGCTAGACGGAATGCAAATGCTCAAAACGACCGGCTGGGTCGTTATACGCCTCCTTATAGCTGTAGTTTTTTTAAATAATATTTCAATTTAATTTGTAACTGCAACAGTTGAGATGGCCGAGTTGGTCTAAGACGCCAGATTAAGGTTCTGGTCCGAAAGGGCGTGGGTTCAAATCCCACTCTCAACATATAAACTCCCCAGACCCCACTAGGTGGGATTTTACTGGGTTGTTGTTGATATGGTAACTGTGAGATTCTGTTTTGTGAATATTTAATGGAAGATTGGGTTGTTATTGTGATTGTTGTGAAGATGACGAGAGGTTTCTGGTGATAAAATATATTATCGAGATATTTTAACAATTAATCATAATTAATTAGAGTAAAAATAGATGTAATAAATAATCCCTAAAAATAAACCTGAATGCTCAGACGGGTGAGTTACGTATCAAGTATTGGGTCGAGTAAGTTTTACTCGGATGCTCCAGTTGGCTTAACTAGGCTCCATGAGTCCCCTCCGTTAAGTTAACTTGAGGGTATAACACCAAGCAATGAAGCTCTTTCTCTAAAAGAATTTTCATAAATTATTTTCTACTAAGAGTTTGTCATTAACCAAAAAGTTTTTATATACATAATTAGGTATTGTGAGGAGCCTCATAAGGTCTTTCACTGGAAAGGAAAGCGTCAAAAAATAAGGAAATAAGTTAAGCCGGATTTCTCGTGACTATCCAAGAATTTCAATGTTTGAATCGAGGTTTGATCAATAATAACACGGTAGGAGAATTTTTTATCGAATATGTAAGGCCCCGTGAAAACTTGTGCTCAAAACTTAGAAATTCGTAGTGCCAAGTTATGAATATGTGTTAGGAACTGCGGTTCGGACCCTTTGTACTAATCTAAGCATTTAAAAATCAAGAATCAAAGTTTTCCAGAAAAGTGCTATTATGCGGTCCAGAATGCGGTCGCAAATCAAGTATGCGGACCGCATTTCTACCGCAAAGTGAGTCAGTGTGTTAGTCAAATTTGAGGTCAAAAATGCGGTCCATTATGCGATCGCATAACTGATATGCAGACCGCATAGTCGTCGCATAATTATCTTGAAATTTTGTAAAGGGCAGTCCTGCGGTGCATTATGCGACCGCAGAACGGGTATGCGGACCGCATTTCTGCCGCAAACCCAGATAGAATGATCAGATTTTGGGAGCAATTTTGCGGTCCATTCTGCGAGCCTCATTTCCACTTTGCGATCACAAATGCGATCGCAAACCTGACTCGGGGCTCCAATTTTCTAATTTTTAAACTCGACCTCCCTATCGATATATTCGGTATTATAGCTCATTTTAAGCATATCTTCTGAGGCTTTTAGAGAGAGAGAGGGTCTTAGAGAGGGAAAGTGTCTCCCATCAAATTACTCCTTGAACCTTGCTAAAACATTGAAGAAAAATCAAGTGAAGACACCTAAATTCTCATTCCCAAGAGGTAAGATTCATCACCTCAGCTCTTATTTCTATACTTAGCTATAAGGGGTCAGTAGTGAAGTAATTTATGAGTATAAGAATGAAATTCTTGCATGCATATCACACCATAGGATATTGGAAGGTAGAAAACTAAAAAGAAGGCAATTGGGAGTATAAAATGATAGAAATTCCTCACAAAAAGGGGCTAAGATCACAATGCACCTTTAGTGTTTGATGATATGCTCGAACCAAGCTAAAATCTCAATCTCGTCTCTAATTCTCAGTTCAATTTATAATTCATACACAATAGATCGAAGTGCTAAGAGTTCCGGAATTTTGTAAGGATTAAGGAAAGCTATATTGAGGTATGTATGGCTAAAACCCCCCTTTTATTAGAAATTGAGCTCCGTTGGCGTTTACGCAAATGTGGTAAGACTAGAACTTGTTGATGTACCGATTATTATCTCATATGAATTGGTTTGCAATTATATATATATATCAACATGAAGAATGTGACTTAACGTGTGTAATAAACTATCCTTGATATTTAAAGATGTGTGAAGAATACAAATCACGTGTTGACATGCCTGGGCTATAAGCCAAGATTAAAACCGAGATTGTCGTGCTAACTATGTGAAATCCTACTTGTGTTGCCACTTGAATTGCTTCTGTGTGTGCCTATGATCTCAAATTGCTAGATGGACATTGAAAATGGAAAAGATGTGATAATTGTGGCCCTAAGTGCCAATGAATGGATATGATATATGTGAAATAAAGAATCAAATGAGATGAATAATGAGAAAGGAACAACGCCTAGGTAAGGCAGCCTAGCCGATCGGGCCGTGGTCGGACACCATGCCGCACACATGGTGGTGATGTGCAAAATGTTGAATTTCGAAAAAAGGGAAATGAATTGATGACCAAGGTACATGTCTTGAATGAGGCGACCTAGCCGATCGGGTCGTGATCGGACTCCACCCCAAGATAGCGGTGGTGTTGAGAATAGTGATGAGTATATGGAAGAAATTCCCCAGATCAAGTTATGGAAATTATGTGGAAGATTGTATGGTTCATTTATGTGATGATGTGGTGTCCGGTTAAAACCTTTGAATTACTCTTGTGATTTTCTTGTTCTTATTTGATAGTTCTCTCTAGTAAAATGGTGTTTAGTTATACATACTAGTACTATTCCATAGTACTAACGTCCCTTTTGCCGGGGGCGCTACATTTTTAAATGAATGTAGGTGGCTCCATTGCGGATAGTGCCGATCGCGCGTAGCAGGTTACCTTCTCCTCAAAGTCTTGGTGAGCCCCTTCCTCCTTCAAGGGGTTGTATTGTATATCTTTTGTTGTTGTGGATTTCCATTTTGAGGTATAGCCGGGGCCTTGTTGCCGGCATTGTCGTACTCATCTTTTGTATCCTTAGAGGCTCCGTAGACATATGTGTGGGTCATGTATGGGTGTTGTGGGGCTCATGAACTATGTTGTAATTATAAACTCCTGCTTTCTATAAATTGTAACTTTATGGGAATTCCGAAAATTTACTTTAACTATGGTTTAAGCTTGTAATATGGAACGAGTTATCACTGTAACTATACTACCTTTCCTTGCCTAAATAAAAAGGTAACAGGGTTATCTTATTCATGAAGAGTGGGGTAGGAAGTGTGTGATAAGGCTTGCTCGGTTGGGTTCACTCGATCGAGCGCCGGTCGCGCCTCCAGAGGTTGGGCGTGACAAACTTGGTATCCGAGCCTAAGGTTTTAAAGTGTCCTAGGATGTCTCGGAGCCATGTCTAGTAGAGTCCTCTTATCGGTGTGTGGTCGACCACATCTATAAGTTGGAGGCTATTCGGACATTTAGGAATTTCCCCTTCTTGGATATTCTGGATCGTGCGGTGAAATTGTTCCCTCCCTAATCAGTGCGTTATTCTATCTTTCAGTAAATGGCACCTAAGAAGAAAGCGAGAATTGGCCAAGCAGCCAATGCCACCTCAGGAGTGGCTGATGATTCACTGCTTGATGTTGCGGGTGAGGGTAGTCGCCCTACTATTACTCTGCCTGATTCCTCTATTCCAGAGCAAACTACCCCAGTTCTTACACCTGTGGGGGGCACCACTATCCCTCCCATTGATACTCTTGTCTCGCCTTCAGCCCCAGCTTCCGGTTCTGGCATTTCTGATGGGGATCTTAAGGGAGCTATTCAAATGTTGACCCAGATAGTGGCCTCTCAGGCCCAGAGGTCAGGTATTGCACCCAGTTCATCTAGCCAGCAAAGGGATTCCACCAGTTCCAGGGTGAACAGATTTCTTCAGTTAGACCCTCCAGTATTTTCGGGTGCCAATCCGGAAGAGGACCCTCAGGATTTTATTGATGAGATGCACAAGACTCTCAGGGTCATGCGTGCGACTGAGACAGAGGGAGTAGAGTTGGCTGCCTACTGTCAGAAAGGGGTGGCCTATGCGTGGTTTGAGTTATGGGAGGATTCCCGGGAGGAGGGGAGCCCTCCGGCCAGGTGGAGTGAGTTCGCAGATGCCTTCATAGATCACTTCCTGCCTGCTGAGACAAGGGCAGCCCGTGCAGCAGAGTTTGAAAATTTGAAGCAAGGTAACAAGAGTGTGTGGGAGTACCACATGGAGTATGCTCACTTGTCCAAGTATGCCACTCATATGTTGCCCATAATGGAGGCCAGAGTGCGCCGATTTGTTCAGGGCCTTAATTCTTTGACCATTAATGAGGCTTCTACGGCTGCATTGAATTCGGATACGAACTATGGGAAGATGGTCGCATTTGCTCAGGCCACAGAGAGCCATAAATTGAAGAACATAATGGAGAGAGAGGGTAGCAGCAAGGCTCGGTCTACGGGCAACATGGGAGAGTCACAAAGTGGGGGAAGATCAGCTCTCAGGGGAGGATCACCAGGGCCTTCCCAGTCTATTGCCCAGTCATCAGCCAGTGCACCGCCATCAGGGCCCAGCCAGCAGCAGTGGAGTCATTTTAGGACCGGTCAGGGCAACAAGGCATCCCATCAGCGGGGTCGATCAGGAGAGAGGTCCCAGCAGCAGCAGGGGTCCCCGTGCCCCAGGTGCGGGAAGATGCACTCGGGGATTTGCTATATGGAGTTACCTATATGCTATGGATGTGGGATGAGGGGTCATATCCAGAGACATTGTCGTGTATCCCGCCAGGGAGCGGGCAGGGGCACAACTCAGCCATCCAGTCCAGCAGCTGCTACATCTTCAGCCCCTTCTCCAGCTCGAGGTCCCCCAGCACCCGCAGGGCATGGTGCAGCTAGGGGTGGTGCGCAGAGTTCAGGAGGACCCAGCCGGTTCTATGCTATGAGTGGTCGCCAGACTGCAGAGGCTTCTCCAGATGTTGTTACAGGTATTCTGACTGTCCAATCTCATGATGTGTATGCACTTATTGATCCCGGTTCCACCCTGTCCTACGTAACCCCTTTTGTTGCTATGGAATTCGGGATAATACCAGAATAGCTTCATGAACCATTCTCAGTATCTACCCCGGTGGGTGAGTCAATTTTGGCTGCTCGAGTCTATAGAGGGTGTATTGTCACGGTGCGGGGTAGGGATACCACGGCCGATCTTGTTGAGTTAGGAATGGTCGACTTTGATGTAATAATGGAGATGGATTGGCTTTATTCATGCTTTGCCAAACTTGATTGTCGGACTAGAACTATTAGGCTTGAATTCCCTGATGAGCCCGTTATTGAATGGAAGGGAGATAATATAGTGCCTAGAGGTCGGTTTATTTCCTACCTTAAGGCCGCAAAGATGATCAAGAAGGGGTGTATCCATCATCTAGTTCGGGTTGCAGAAATCAACGCCGAGGCACTTAGCCTTGAATCTGTACCAGTTGTGAATAAATTCCCGGATGTCTTTCCAGATGAGCTCCTTGGGATTCCACCAGACAGGGAGATTGATTTTGGGATCGATCTGATGCCGGGCATGCAGCCTATATCAATTCCACCTTACAGAATGGCACCGGTAGAATTGAAAGAGATAAAGGAGCAATTGAAGGATTTGTTAAAGAAGGGTTTCATCCGGCCGAGTGTGTCGCCATGGGGCGCACCGGTCTTGTTTGTAAGAAAGAAAGATGGATCGCTGCGGATGTGTATTGACTATCGGCAACTCAACAAAGTCACAATCAAAAACAAATATCCTCTGCCAAGAATAGATGACTTGTTTGATCAATTGCAAGGTGCTACGTATTTCTCAAAGATTGATTTGCGGTCCGGGTATCATCAATTGAAAATAAGGGAGCGGGATATTCCAAAAACAGCTTTCAGAACTCGGTATGGGCACTTTGAATTTATGGTGATGTCTTTTGAGCTAACAAATGCCCTGGCAGCTTTCATGGATCTTATGAATCGAGTCTTCAAGCCCTTTCTAGACTCCTTTGTGATAGTGTTCATTGACGACATTCTAGTATATTCCCGAAGTTGGGAGGACCACGCTGACCATCTCAGGGCAGTTTTGCAGACTCTTCAGCAGCATCAATTGTATGCGAAGTTTTTGAAATGTGAATTTTGGCTAGAATCTGTTGCATACTTGGGTCATGTCGTTTCCAGGGAAGGAATTATGGTTGATCCTCAAAAGATAGCAGCGGTGAAGAATTGTCCTAGACCTACCACTCCAACGGAGATTGGCAGTTTCTTGGGTTTGGCTGGGTACTACAGAAGATTTGTGGAGGGATTTTCTACTCTTGCCTCTCCATTGACTAAATTGACGCAGAAAGCAGTTAAATTCCAATGGTCCAATGCTTGTGAAAAGAGTTTCCAGGAATTGAAATCAAGGTTGACAACAGCACCGGTATTAACCCTGCCAGAGGGTACAGAGGGGTTTGTGGTGTACTGCAATGCTTCGAGAATCGGGCTTGGGTGTGTGTTAATACAATATGGCAAGGTTAGAGCTTACGCTTCCAGGTAGCTCAAAATCACGAGAAGAATTACCCAACTCATGACTTAGAATTGGCGGCAGTGGTGTTTGCTCTAAAAATTTGGCGACATTCTCTATACGGGGTCCATGTGGATGTATTCACGGACCACAAGAGCCTTCAATATATTTTCAAGCAGAAGGAGTTGAATCTGAGACAGAGAAGATGCTTAGAGTTACTTAAGGACTACGACATTGATATCCTCTATCACCCGGGAAAGGCTAATGTTGTAGCAGATGCTCTTAGTCGGAAATCTATGGGGAGCTTAGCTCATATGGAGGCAGACCAGAGGCTATTGGCGAGGGAGATTCATCAGCTGGCTAATTTGGGAGTTTGCTTGGCGAGTTCTAGTGAAGGAGGGGTAATTGTGCAAAATAGAGCCGAATCGTCGCTCGTGTCGGAGGTGAAAGAAAAGCAATTCAGTGATCCATTGCTAGCACAACTGAGGGAAGGGATTCATAGTCACAAGACCACAGCTTTTTCCTTAGGCATGAATGATGGTGCCCTACGGTACCAGACCGCCTATGTGTTCCAGATATCGACGGTGTTCGGGAAAGGATCATGGCAGAAGCTCACACATCCAGGTATTCCGTGCACCCGGGTTCTATGAAAACGTATCATGATCTCAAGGAGATTTATTGGTGGAACAACATGAAGAGGGAGGTGGCGGACTTTGTGGCAAAATGTCCAAATTGTCAGCAAGTGAAGGCCGAACATCAAAGGCCCGGTGGATTGGCTCAAAGCATAGAAATTACGATGTGGAAATGGGAAATGATTAACATGGACTTTGTGGTGGGGTTGCCGCGCACTCCACGCAAGTTTGACTCAATTTGGGTAATCGTGGATCGACTCACGAAATCAGCGCACTTCTTGCCAGTTAAAGCTACCGACACAGTGGAATAGTATGCTTAGTTGTATATCAAGGAAATAGTCAGGTTACATGGCACACCAGTCTCAATCATATCAGATCGAGGGGCTCAGTTCACAGCCAACTTTTGGAAGAAGTTTCAGCAAGGTTTGGGTACGCAAGTAAATCTTAGCACAGCTTTCACCCTAAAACTGATGGGCAAGCAGAGCGGACTATTCAGACGCTTGAGGATATGTTGCGTGCTTGTACTCTTGATTTCAAAGGTAGCTGGGATGACCATTTGCCGCTCATAGAATTTGCCTACAACAACAGCTTCCATGCTAGCATCCAGATGGCACCATTTGAGGCATTGTATGGTAGGAGATGCAGGTCTCCCATTGGGTGGTTCGAGGTTGGAGAAGCAGAATTGATAGGGCCGGACCTCGTGCATCAGGCCATAGAAAAATTCAAGATTATTAAGGAAAGGTTGAAAACTGCTCAAAGTCGCCAAAAGTCTTACTCGGATGTTCGTCGCAGAGATTTGGAGTTCAAGGAAGATGATTGAGTATTTTTGAAGGTTTCCCCTATAAAGAGTATCATGCGGTTTGGGAAAAAGGGGAAGTTGAGTCCGAGGTATGTCGGACCATACAAAATTATTCAGAGGATTGGTCAGGTGGCATACAAGCTCGATTTACCACCCGAAATGTCATTGGTACATCCGGTCTTTCATGTGTCTATGTTGAGGAAGGTAGTGGGAGACCCGTCCATTATTGTGCCAGTTGAGACTATTGACGTCAATGAAAAACTGTCGTATGAAGAAGTTCCAGTTGCCATTCTTGATAGGCAAGTTCGGAAATTGCGAAATAAGGAAATTACATCCGTAAAAGTGTTATGGCGAAATCAGTAAGTTGAGGAAGCCACTTGGGAAGCCGAGGATGAAATGAAAAAGAAGTACCCGCATTTGTTTGAATAGCCATGTAATAGCTTTTATGCATTTGATTCCTACGAACCCTTATCTTGTAATTTAATCAATAAAAACTGTCTCGTTTTGGTTAT